>NC_143388.1:16549226-16852426 GCF_980474605.1 Leiobunum rupestre
TAAGGCACTCAAAATTTACGATTTTAAGTGCCCCAAAATCATTTTAAATATTCTGTCTAAATTTTAGGTAGCGTCTCTCCTTCCGTACCTCGTGACAGCAGAATCAACCAATCATAATTTATGATTTTTTCTGTCCAATTTTCGGAAACTAGCTTTTTAAACTAATGAAATTTAAAGATTCCTTACCCTTTAGAACAATTGTATTTTTTCACTTAAAACATTTGTTAAATTTCGTCTAGTAGGAGTTTCCGGCAAATGTTGACACTTTAACTTACGGCAACAGAAAGCGCAAAAGATTTAATGGTCAAACCAAAACATTGCCTTGACGGCGCGTAGTTGTAGATGGTGTAATTTCCCATACGACCTTATAATTATATTCCGGGAAGATACGGCGACTCCGGGATGAGTTTAATATTGTAGACGTCAGCGTTCGCTATCTAGATTCTGGCGCTGGAAATCGTCGAGAAAATTAGCGTGAGTTCCGCTTCCTCGATCTGGACAAGACAAACGAACCTGCTGGTTATAGTCTGGTATTCCCAGACGGATCACTCATTACTTTTCCCAGGCCGCCATCGCGTGTGCCGAGCCTAACTGCGGCATCTAATTCCAGTATTATACCTTTCTAGAATTCAAATCTGATGACGATATACTAAATTTCGAAGCTCGTCGAGATGGAATAATCCTCAATCTTTGTAACGCGAGATGCGTCGAGTCCATTTACAATTTCGTCTGGGAATCTTAGACTTTAATGTCAAAGGTTGTCCTTTTTGCGCGTAAGTTCTTCACACTGTTTTAAATGGCTGGTTTTCACTTTGAAAACTGGAATTTTCGGTAAATTTGGACTTAATACTACACTAATACGGTAATAGTAAGTGTAGGGAGCTGTTGGCTCGAACGCGTGGCATGCAGGGTTTGTCACCACCCCCCTACGCATTGTAACCCGGCCACCTGAATTGACGGATTTTGAAATGACATTTTAGCGCGCGACACTACAGGTACATGTCTTGGGCACACAGCCTTCTTTGCGTGCTTTTTTAACCATAACATGTAGAGGTATTTTCACGCGCAAAATGAATTTTAAAAGTCGTCAATTATAATGGCTTCAAAAGTCGCTTGATGACTTAGGCCTAAGGTGGTGCCTTGTGTATTGGCCTATCTGATTATTTTAAAATCGCGAGTGTTTTCATACCAGTGTCTGCTAAAAACCAGATCACCTTCTTCCTCGATTTTATCTGATTTTGTTTAAAAATAAACCTCCCATTCAACTCACAAATAATTTAATTACGGTTTTTTCGTTGCGTAACCACGCCTAGTTATCTAATTAAGGATATTTAAATTTCTGTGCTTTTTCCGATAAAAAGGGCTGAGAAAACCAGAATATAACTGCATGGTAAAATCAGTTAACAGGAGGTACGCGATCTCCCTAATTGTATTATTTTCCAATGCAACGTTGTGGTGCCCTTCTAACATTTATTAAGAGGAGACGGTACGAATCAAATTGCACACTCTTCTTAAAACCAAAAATAGCGCGTGCTAGTTCGATATATCCCCGTAGCCTGCCTACATATAGTGTTTTTTAAGTGCTCCTATAAGTCAGGGCCGCCAAGGTATAAGCCGCGAGGTTCAGGGTATGAAACAGTTTTAGGAGTTGGGTCACGAACGGAGTATCCTTTCCCAGGCGCGATATTGTACTTGCCTCCGCCGCGTGTACGCCAAAAGGTCTAAAAAGCCTATTTTCTGGTATTTCTTATAGTGACCCTCCGCTGGGATTTCAACCATGCTTCCCATATTTGATGTCTTACAGCGCAACCAACCACGCTCAGATACGCCGCCTTACTGGAAACCGTTTCCCGATAAGAAACCGTTCCGACTTTACCCCCGAGTCCATACCTTACTTTTAACTATCAACTGACTATGTCCATTCCTAGATCGGAGGAAGGGGCCTACATGTATGAGAATTTTCAAAGTCCTATATCTTATTTATAAGGGCAAAATGTAGCCCGCTATTGAACCTTCGAGTCTCGGTTCTCTTTGACCAAAAATAAAGAGTGGGTTTTCGGGAGGACGAAGTTTTTTGCAAGACAAGAAAATGCTTTTTGGCCAGGAAAAGATTTCGATCCTCCACCCTTTGCCTTTTTCTCAGTTTTTGCTTCGAAGTTTTCCTCCTTTTAACATTTTGCAGATAATCTGCTATAGCTTTTAGTTTGAGTGCAATTGGGGGCAAAACTAATTTCATGAATATTCTTCAAATATTCTCCAAAATCTTTACGAATTTGCTTCCTCTTATTTCAAACTTTGAGTAGTCATATTTTTTTATCACATTTCCAATTCTTGGAATATTTTTATCTCGTTCTCTAAATGCGTTTTGGAAATCGAACCGCCTTCGTTGAAAGGATTTATTCCCATTAGCGTAGTTCCCATTTGCGCAGTTCCCTTTTGCGCGCTTTACCATTTGCACAGTTCTCAAAAGCGCAGTGTCCCTTCCCATTGGCACAGTTCTCAAACGCGCAGTGTCCCAAAAGCGCAGTTTCCTGAAAGCGCAGTGTCCCAAAAGCGCAGTTTCCTGAAAGCGCAGTGTCCCAAAAGCGCAGTTTCCCAAGAGCATAGTTCCTCATGCGGTTTTCGACGGCCACAGTTTCGTATAAGAGAACAAAGAGTCAAACACCTTTCAGATTTTAATCCCTTATTATATTTCCAAAAATTAACTATACACAGTTTTCAGAATGCAATAAATTTAGAAATATTCTTCAATATAGGGATTTCACCACAACCCAACCTAACCTAACCTTTCGTGGAACAGCGCTTTCGGGGAGCAGCGCTTTTGGGACACTGCGCTTTTGGGAAACAGCGATTTTGGGAACTGTGCTAATAGGCATATACCGTTGAAAGTGCTTTTGAAATTAATAAACTTAAAGCGTCCAGAAACTATTTGTTTATTCTTAGGGATAATTACTATGTAGAGTTCAATTTTAGCGTTTAATCAAAAGTACCCCCCTCTAGTCCATTAACTAAAGGGTTTAAAATTTTAGCTTTATCTTTACGAAGAGAGTTTACCAAATCGTATACTCACAGAAACCACAATAGAAAATAAGATAAAACATTACACTTATCAAAATTTCTTCAGGGCTGAATTTTTGCTGGCACCTCCATTTAGTTATAAAAGGTGGTTTATTTTCATTTGTTCCGGGATTGCAGAGTAGGGTAAGAATAGTAAGGCTATTACGCCATTTTACTCAGATTCTGTGGTGGAGAATAGTTTGAGTCGGTGTAAAAACGTTTTTCCAAAACGGCTGCCTGTGGCCTTTTCAGTAGATAAATTCTGGCTAGCAGACGACCAAATCCGATTTACTCCTTTACACTTCCTTTTCAGGAGTAAAAAAAGTAGCCCTAATACTCAGAAACAAACGAATAGTTTATTAGTAATTATCATCCCCTGAACCGGCAAATGAAACGTTTTATTGAAAAAAGAGTACACTTTTAGTGCGAGAACAGGCGAAATGAAACCACCTAATATATAAAATGTCAAAAGGTCCCAAACCCAATTACGGAAAATCATTTTTGCAAAAACGGTTCTATGGAATATTTTGGAACGACCCATCGTTTTTGCGTAATCGAAGTTTGAACGTTGTACCCGAAACACGTCTTAGAACTTGGCGCTCTCTGGTCCATTTTTTTGCGCAATATCGAGTTTCCTTTTGAAAGTATTAATACTGGTCTTGCCGATGTAATCCTTACTTAAATGGATTTTAATTGAAGTTACATTGCGCATTAATTCGATTTTCCCATCGTCCCGCTCAATACTAGCTTCTATCAGAGTATTCAATCCATGTTTAACCATCACAGTAGTTTCATTTTCATGCGTTTTATTACAGAAACCACAATAGTTAGCCAAGTTATCCATTTTAAATGCGGCTACATGGGCATACGATTTGGTACACTCTCTTCGTAACGAGGAAGCTAAAATGTAAATACATTTAATAACAAATTGATTAGTAAATTATGATAAAATTAGCAAATAAGTAGATTAGTCCATTATGAAAAGGGATAATAAAGCTAAACCCAAGGGTTTAGCTATAGTTAAAGAGCTGGAAAAGTTAGTTTACAAATAATTTTAATTACACGTGCGAGACTTTGTGTATTTGCGTTATTTCGTTTATAAATTCACTTAACTGCAGTGATTAAATTTAATATATTTTGGCTCAAACTTTCCCAGTAATAAACATTATATTGAAGACATAAACTTAATTTCGTTATCACTAGTTAGGGAAGGGAAAATGATTTGTTGCAGACGCGATCTAAGCCTTTGATGGTGTTTTCAATAACAATAATAGTTTCTTAGAAAAGAGTTGAGAAATAAAGCTTTAATTAAAACTATAATTAGTGGATGGAACTTGAAGAAGAAACCGCTTCTGCAGAGTTACATCTGTTTTATATATTCAAATTTTTTATTTCCTATCTTACAAACCAACTGGTAACGCGTTACGTCTCAGAGATAACTTTCCCGTTAAGGAGTTCCAACTTCGTCTTTCGGAATTAATTAAACAAACATTTTTGTAGCGACCGTTTCGTAATGGAGGAAAGTTGTATTTTTCTTTCCTACTAATTGCTTTCCTTTTTACTGGTGCTGGAAAGAGAATCCTGATGCTGAAACGTCTTATTTTCTCGCTTGTTTCATTATAATAATGGCGAGAGTAAGTTTCGTAAAAGGCTCCAACCAATGTGCAAATTATTTCACAAAAGACGCGGTTTTTTTACACTCTCTTAACTCCTAAAGAAATCTACGAATGAAATGCAAATGCGTTCTGATATTTAGAAACTATTTTGGAACACGAATTATATTTTTATCATCCAAGGCAAGGGATCAGATACACGTCCAAATTCAAGTTTATTCTACAACAAAATCTTGAAATCAACTGAAATCTCTTAAAAGCGGAAATAAATATTTTAAAATCCCTTACACAAAATTGCCAGATGTTCGTTTTTTGAATTAGTCCATAAATATTTTCCACAAGTGTGTTAGTTAGTCAAAATTATTACTGATAGTTATGTGAAAAGCGCCAGACAATTATATCAATTATCACATAAAGAACACACGAGTTAGTTAGGAAACTGACAAATTTTTGTGAACTTTAAACTTATTTATTTACAGTATTTTTCTTTAAATTCCGACCCATATCATATATTTGTACGCGAAAACCTTTATATTTTAAATAGACCAAAACGCCTGTAAAAGTGTTCTACACGCGATGCACCAGTGCTCAGCGATAAGTTAGTTTACGGGGCATACGCCTCTATCGCCATCTATATGGAGCTCCCTTAGATGAGTCTTTTAGTTTATTTATGAATTTTCTCTTTCGCATTACATAATTTTGACATTAATTTAAGTACTAAACGTAGTTTAAATAAATCAATACTGGCCGGTTCGTAAATAATAAAAATGGCTTTACTTATGTCGAGACATCTTAGCTAAGCAATTTCTCCGCCATACAACTTTTCGCCGCAAAAAATACTACTTCCTGTAATTTAGTCTGGAAGGTTTTAGCTTTATTTAAACTTAGTTTTTACGAGCGAAGACGTTTCGGGCTTCAAATATGAGCTTTTTGTATAATGGATTAAAACGCAACGGGTGCTATTACTACGCGCCGCTAAATTAGTCATAAATTTCGAAACAATTCGACCGCTAGATGGGCACCCGAACGTTAGTAATATTCGTTGGTGGCTTAGGTGGACCGAGAGGGGAAAGCCGTCGTATAAAAACGGGCCGATAAAAATTCCCGCGCTTTTACTTTAAAAGCGCGGGAAAAATAAGTTAAGCCTTAGTGGCCGCACTTTGGCAAAGTGCTAGCCCCCATAACTGTCATCCTTTTTTGCTTCTTTTAACGTCAGTGCATTAGAAGATCCCCGGTTTTTGATACCGGGACGTCATTAAGCCACAGACGCGAGGGGTTGCAGCCGATTTTTTTTATCCTTTCGGGGGTTCTTCCCGTCAGCGTATCACCCCTTTCAACGACAAGCAGACGAACTTAACGAAATCTGAACTCTACAAAAGGGTTCGATTTGAAAACTCTTCGCCGAGGCTTAGAAAGCGAGCTTTTTAACTTACATCGCGCTTTCCCGCCACCCTCCCCTTCCCCCACGTTGACTTATAAACTTGATATAGTCATATATAACGCTTTTTATATTATTCCCAGTGGGTTAAAAATATACGCTAGGTATAGTTTTTTATGTGCGTGTGTCATACTGTGAAACAAACATCTGCTGTATCGGAGATTTATATGGATTAAATTTGACGTGGATTTGCCAATTTCTTAACTTTTTTAAATATAGACTTTCTCTCAAGCTTAAGCCAGTGTTTTGAACAAATCATCAAACGTGAGTGTTAATTAATTTAAATTCTAGTTCCAGTATGCAAAACCTCAACTCTTTCATTAACTTGATGTTTTCGAAATTGCAAGTTAGAAAGTCGATTATATAGCTATGGTAACCTACGTCAAGGAAGTATATTTCAAAATATAGTAATATTTTAAATGGGATATTTACACGAGCAATGAGATGTTGTTATTTCACTTAGTACAATGATTTGTTTAAAAAGTTAACAGGGAAATGAATAAGGTTTTACAAATTTTCTACATATTTAAAATCTTGAAAAACTGTCGCCCATTCATCCTTGGTATGCGCTCTGGAAAAAGCTGTAGAAACATGGGAGGAATTTTCTAAAACACTACCTACAATTGATATTAATTTTTATTTATTTAATTTAATTTAATTTCCTTTTTTATTTTATTTATTTCTTTTTTATTGAAATCCTTTATTATTTTTTAAATCTTCTATATTTGGAATTTTTTATTCATTTAAATCTTCTATATTTTGAATTTTTTATTCATTTAAATCTTCTATATTTTGAATTTTTTTATTCATTTAAATCTTCTATATTTTAATTTTTTTATTTACTTAAAGTTTAACTTCATTGCCTTAAATAAAAATTTCCTTTTTCATGTAAGGTTAAAAAGTAATTAAGGACAAAATTTTTGTAATATTTTCTTTCGTCGAAACTCCGGAAACGGGGACAATGCATCGCACTCAAACACAACCGACAATACGGTTCTATTTGCAAATTATGACGAATAGATCTTTACACGGGCGAAGCAATTCTATTCGAGTAGAAATGGGGTTTCCACTACGGTTCGTCGATAACGTGCAAAGCGACACCTGTCTTCAATAGCGGCAAGTAATGGCAAAAAGTGGATGATAAATACTTCCAACTCACCCTTAGTTTTTTAGGTCCTACTCTCTCACCTTGGCGCACCTTTGAACGGAGCCCCGTTGTATTGGGGTTTTCCTCTCCACATCCTCCGTGATATGTGGAAGAGGTTGGGGTGCATTTTGGTGGTTGGGGTGCGTTCCCTTGGTTTTAGGAAAATCCCCTTGATAAAGTAGAGAGTACGGAATGCCGCCTGTCATACGTAATACCGAGTTCTGGTGAGGAATCACCCCTAGATGGACTCTATACCGCAACGCCGCTTTGACGATATTTTTTACCCTCCACCTCATTTTATCAAAGTCGCGGAAGCGTATGGAATTACCATCTCACGTTCGTCATCGTCGTCATTTCATCCTAAAAGTTTCATTTTGGGGATTGTGAAACTAATAACGCACTTAAGCGGCTTATTTTCCAAATAACGTATAAGCGAGAGGTAAATGATTTTTGAGAGCTAACAAATGGGTCGGAATGACGAAACGCGTTTGAAATGTCCCCAAATTGGGTTCGAAGCTGTGCCTTTTTTCCCCCTAAAATGAAATTTTTATGGCTGATTGGACAACTTTTAAGGGTGTGCTGATGCTTTTACTGGAAAATAACTCTGTTGGGGGAAAATCCATGATCCAACGTTTGCTTTATTTCCGCCCGTTTAAATTCCACTTTTAGTGAAACCGCAGTTTTTCCGCCTGTTTAAATTGGACTTTCGGTTTTTAACTCGTTTCGGTATTTTTGATTTTTTGTTAAATTAAATTTAGATACTGATAAAATAAGAATAGTTAATACGGTTGTTAATTAGTGTCACTGAATTCTTTCTAACTTAATTTCGAAACCTTAATTATTAAATTTTGTTAATGCATTTAAAAAAGATTTTGGTAACAATAATACTAAGGCTGGGCGAATAGCACTTTTAGCCTATCGAGACAAATACCGAATAGCCAAAAATTTTCTAATTGAATACTGAGACGAATAGTAGTTTTAGAACCAAATACCCAAAAGTTAAGGTTAATGCAAGTATTACCTAATTGAATATTTGTCGAATATAGACCCAAATATTAGTAGAATAACAGGTCTAATAGTCGAAATATTTTGGGGAGGCGAGAAAAGGAGTCTATATTTTCCGAATATTCGCCGAAAATTTACCGAATAATAGAAATGTTATTCGATATTCGATTAATTAGTTATAATATAACTAATAAGTGGATTTTTTTTCGTCTCTATATTCGACCGAATTATTCGGCTAATTCACCCAGCCTTAAATAATACATATTTACAATATGAGAGAAAATGATATATAGGTTTAAAATTTTAATTTATACAAATTCATTTAGAATTGGAAATATGTGGTTAAAATTTTGATATTCGATTTATAAATAAAATTGAAGTTAATAGATATATGTTTCCATACCTAATATTCATCCCCACTGGGAAACATTTTGGTTGGGTTATTGATTTAGATGAATACAAATTATAGGAACCAATTCATTTTGTATATAATTAAAGCGATTTTTTTACGTTAAGAAAGATACCAATGCAAATATGAATCTTATTTCAAAAAATGCTTAATTGGGGAATTTAAAAAACGCAAATTTAAATTTGAAACATTATATCACTTATAAATTTTCAAAACAATCGTAGTTACATAACAATAATATATTTCAATAATGTACTATTTATAATACCAATGCAAATATTAATCTTATCACAAGATATAAAAATGCTTAATTGGGGAATTAAAAAAACGCAAATTGAAATTTGAAACATTACTTCACTTATAAATTTTCAAAACAATCGCCGATACGTAACAATAATAGATTTGAATAATGTAATAGATTTCAATAATGTATTATTTATAATAGAAATGTTTGTATAAATAATGGAACTAACGCGTTAGAGAGGCATTGCAGCTTTTGGAAGTTGGGCTTACGCACTCGTGAATGATAAATGAGAGGCTCTCGTTGAATGGGCTCGTCTTTACGTAGAAGAGCCAGTTCGAAGTTTTTGCCCTAATAATATTATAATAGAGAAGGGAGCTCTCGCGGTTGGGTTAACGCGTACGCACGTGACACACCACCAACTCTAATTCCTAAATAGAAGGGTGCATTTTGGGCAAGTTGAAGTCGGCCGTATTATTCCTTGTCAATCGTAGGCCTTACTAAGATTAACGATCTTCCGCTCTGGTGGCGACGATATTTACTCCGTGATCGATTGCATTAACAAAGGTTGAATTCATAATTAAGCCTACTGGCGTTCTGTCGTTGTTTGTGGAACCCCCTCGGGGTGCTAGTGTCTTGGCACTGCGTATACTATTACACGGTTTGCCTTCCACGTTAAGTTCATGGCTATCTCTGTAGTATTTCACGCTTCCCTTTGGAATTACTAATAAGCGTACTTAACTATAGCTATAATGCTATAAATGCACTTGATTAAATCCTCATCACGCGAAAACGGGTTTGTTATTATATCTACACTGCTATTTTAAACGGTACGCTTAAATAGCCGCTATGTTTTATATACCTGTTGTAATTGTAAAGGAGATAAGTTACGGGGGCATTCGGGTGCGATGCTCCCTCAAATGAAATTTTTATTTGCCCCCACCTGTCCCCTCAATATAATCTAGAGGTCGGGGATGGTTAACGTTTATTCAATAGATAAAGCTCTCAAAATTATTCGTAAAACGTTTTGATCAAGTAATTTATATTTCTGTATTATCCGATTAATTATTTGATAAATTTATAAAATTAATCGGAAAAACGACGTTTTTTTCGATAAAAAGCTAAAATTTTACGAATAATACATGTTTTTTAATCATTTTAACCGGTAAATTTCTTTGTTTACATTTTTTCCCGAAAAAAATCAATTTAAACATGGATAATGATTAACCGTCCCCGTCCTCTAATATAATCCATTCCCTCTCAAAGAATATTCTCTGCCCCTTCATCTTTATTAGTTTTTTAAACTTCTATTCGTTGAAATTTTCCTTTTGGACCACTTGCCTTAGTCTAAGGTTTAGATCCACAGAAGAAAACTTGTATAAACAACGTTTAATTACCTGAAAGCAAAATCCACGTAAAATTTTACAAAAATCTTAAAGCAAGTGAAGTAGCTCTTTTTTCAACAGATGTCGCTAGCGTCGACATCAAAACAAGATGCTTACGCTACATTTTGACCCAAACGGTGGGATATAAAAGTATCCCACGCGTTGATTGGCTCATTTGTAAATTTGACGATAACTTAAATTATAGTAATATTTAACAATATATTTTACATGGGATATATAATTTAGGTTAAAGTCCACCAAGTAGAGTATAAGTTGTCTAATTATAATACTCTACAATGGTTCTCTGACAACGTTATCGTTTCGCTATTTTGAATCTTAGCTTTTTTTTGCCATTAATAGATGGCACCACGATCTCCAGTAAAGTCTAGGTTAAAGTCCACTAAGTTGTCTAATTATAATACTCTACAATGGTTCTCTGACAACGTTATCGTTTCGCTATTTTGAATCTTAGCTTTTTTTTGCCATTAATAGATGGCACCACGATCTCCAGTAAAGTCTAGGTTAAAGTCCACTAAGTTGTCTAATTATAATACTCTACAATGGTTCTCTGACAACGTTATCGTTTCGCTATTTTGAATCTTAGCTTTTTTTTGCCATTAATAGATGGCACCACGATCTCCAGTAAAGTCTAGGTTAAAGTCCACTAAGTTGTCTAATTATAATACTCTACAATGGTTCTCTGACGACGTTATCGTTTCGTTTTTTTGAATCTTAGCTTCCTTTGCCATTAATAGATGGCACCATGCTCTTCAGTAAATTAATTTTTGACTACATTTAGTCGTTTTATGTGTCAAGAAATACTGCTATTGGAAATATTTTATATTATTCAAAATAAAATTACCCTCTTGGAATTACGTATTTAAGGGATCGTTTGGGCTTTTATTGACGGTAAAAAAGGGAAAATGTCTTAATAATGCTTATGGAAATATTTTATAACTTTATAAAAATGAATTACACTTTTAGAAATAAAACGCATCGACTTTCGTCCTAAATCCGCGATCAGTTGTAGGGAAAATAGTCCCCGTCGGGTGAGGGTGGGGCTAAAGGGTTTGGCTAAACAATAAAGGGGTGGCGGGAAAGGGTTCCGAACCATCAACTTCAATCAAGGGCAGCTATACGTAAGAGTATTCTATAGAAAACTCGGCTGCCCCTTTATTTTACAAATAAAAAAGAACATTTATTTTCTCTGGTACTTTTCTGTCGGTCGCTCTTTCGCTGCTGGTACGGTTTTCCCCGCTGTTTGTTCCCCACCAGCCCACCAGAGGGCGGAAAAAACGCTCCGGTTCCGCGTCCGTGATCAGTCGCTTATTCACCCCACTTTTGGGACGCCACTGAACAATAGTGTAAAAAGGGGTTAGATAACTTATAAAACGTCCCCCCCCACTTTCCTTCCCCATTTATCCAGACGAGCCCGAACAAGACTGAGAGTAAACGGTACATTTCGCCATCTACCGAGCCAACTATTGTATCGTCGCCATTTGTATTCGGAGGACGGACTGACGGGACGACTTCAATAACTCGTGTTGCCAGGGTGCCAGATAGTAATCGTTTTCCAACTTTAACAAATGTCATTTCGTCTCTAGAGTTTGATTAAAAAGAACTCAGATATATATTAAATATACGGAGTATTTACTGATAAGGGCTCTATGCAGTGTAGGGCCAATGTCCCTAATCGAAGGAACAATATCTGTTGCTTGAATGGCTTTTATTTTGACCTTGTGAGTAATGCGCAATGACCTTGGCGTGTTTTTTTTATCAACGGATTGTTTTTTGCAAGTATAAAGAACGTTATTGGGTATATGACCTAACAGATGGTATTGAAGGGTCTAACGCGGCTCTGTTTTTACATCGGGACTTATAGAAGGGTCATTCTCTGTTGGATCCACTTTCGTTAAGTGCGCGACAGTTGAGCCGAGCAGTTTATTTCGTTAAGGGCTTACTGAAACTAAATCACTCATCGCGAAGTAGCTTAAATAATGGAATAAATGCAAAATCTCAAAATACCCGGCACATTTTTCATTAAATAAATACTTTTTTTTGACTTATTAAGCTAAAAACAGACGTAATAACCCTTAATCTTAGAAAGAGTAACCCCTCTTTTTAAATAAATTGTTTTCAAGCTCGCTCTTGGCAGTAAGTTTCAAAAGATAACATTTTATACGGGATATTTTTTAGTACTTTCTCTCTCTCTCGCCAGAGGGGGCGCGTACGTAATCTGAGTCGGTCTTAGTGGAGAAAAGTTTCATTATTATGGCGGCGTGCAATTTCAACGCGTATATTTTATACCGTAAGAAGGCCTAGGGAAAAAATCTAAAAAAAAAGGGGATTTTTTTAGATTTCTTTTTAACTTGGCTCTATATAAAGTATTATAGTTTAAACTTCTTAAGCAGTAGCATTTGTCAGTATTAAGGCAACCGAGATTTCGAATTATCGGGCTTTCCAGCAATGGTCAGTTCTGGAGGAAGTCCCGTTAGATGGCGGCGCGTAATGTCAAACGCGACTGCAGCGACTTAAGACGGCGGGAAGAGTCGTTACTATATACCCCAAGACCATTAGTCAAAACGACGTGAACTCCACTATAGCACGATGAGGCATGGTCATCGGGCGTGCTGAGGAAAATAGATTTCTTCCAGATCTGTTATATCGCATTTGGGGAGCTTACTTCGAGGTTTTTCACGACTCAATCAAGATTATATATTTCTAAATTTAGCCTGTGGGGATGAAGCCTTACTTTTCAAAAGCTTATTACTCCCCCCAAAGTCAAAGTCTAGAAATGATATGAATTTTTAGTAATGGCGCTTTTATAAGCTTGTCATTTTAAGAAGGTTTTAGCGACGGTTTCATGTTCTTGATTTTAACGAAGCCAAAATCACAAAAGTAGAAAATGGGTATTTGGTAAAAGGAATTCGTTTCGGGAATTTCATACTTTTACTTCATTGATTTTGAGAAGCTGGTATTTCCAAAATAGGCTTAAATCCGTTTTTAAGGTTAGCCAGTTACAATATCCGGATTGTGTTTTGTGGATAATTTTTACCTAATGTGTTATGTTCTAGTGGCATGGATTCTATATATTCTATGATAAGTCTATAATATTGTTCCATAAGTTTGTCACTTTTGGGAATATTTTACTGAGAGCTAGTAACGGAGTGACGTCATCACCAGAAGAAAATCTCCCCCTAGCGAGGCGCCGTCAAAGGCTACGTGTGACGCGGGAGCAAGCGGACCCAAAACGGAACCGATGCCCGTAATGGAGTCTGTCTTGTGAATAGCTTTCAGTAAAACTTTTACACGTGAAGAATATGAAGTGGCTCACTTATGAAACGATATTATACACTTATGATTCTATATATAGATAGATTACAAGATATTAGTGATAAATCCGCTGAAAATTTATCTTTACAATAAATTAATACCCCTAGGAAGGTACAATTGACGGCTTTTAAAATTCAATTTGCGCATATTATGGTCAAAAAAGCACGCAAAGAAGGCTGTGTGCCCAAGACATGTATCTGTAGTGTCGTGCGCTAAAACGTCATTTCAAAATCCGTCAATAGTAGAAACCAGGGGTACGTCAAGTTATTAAGATTTCTTGCCAGAAATGCAAGATTTCTTGCGATCTTGCTAACTTGACGATTTTCAAAACCGGAAACAAGAACTTTTGATCTCACAAATCTTGCGAGATTCCCAAGATCGCTTTCGAGGTAGTTTTTAAGAAGATTCAAGATGGCGTCGAATGCCAATGAATTATTTGGCGTAGCTCTAAAAGATGATATTACGGGAATAAATTATAATTTTGAGGTTTCCGCCGAAGAATTCCAACGACTTGTAAATGGTAAATATATTTGTAATTGGTTTGGTCGTTTTTTTTAAATTAAAGCAACGTTTCGAACTATTATTTCCAAAAAGGCTTAAAGTTGTATTACTTATTTTACAAATCCAGCTTATCGAAGAAAATTGATAGACAACTTGACACTTTTTTTAAATTCTTTTAACTAAGAAATTGTCTTGCAAGAACGAAATCTTACGGTAAGATTTAGATCTCGATAACTTGACGCGCCCCCGGAATTCATCCAGTTAGGATTATTAAACTTTGAAGGAATAATTTATTTTATAAAATAAAAAGTAGTCTTGCACGAGCGATTTGCACGCGCGCTAGAAAAATATATATATTCCTCGACTGCAGCGCGCGCTCGTAGGCTTGTAAAAGTTAGAAACTGTCACGTAATATATTGGCTAACCGTACTACGCTGGAGTTAGACCTGAGGACGTTCCCGAAGGGGTAACGAAACTAGTTGTCGTTTTTAAAAATAAAAACTTTTACTGCATGTACAAGAAGTGGATGCTGTTGTTTTTAAGTTATATTCAGTTAGTCGAATAAGGTTAATCTTTATTATTCCCCTCTGATTCACTATCTCAAGTAACCGATCTGAACTGCTCTGTTATAATTAACCTTATTAGATTCAGTTTGCCGAACAGTTATCTGACGTTTAGTATATATATTCTTCTAGAAAGCAGATCAATAAAAATAAACAGAAATTTCGAAAGGAATATATTCCAGAAATATGTAAAATCGATAACTTTGACGCATCTGAAAACCACTCGCCTTCTACCTCACGGTTTACGTTGAATTCAGAGTAGTTTAGAGTTCAAACTATCTGGTTTGCATTTTCACCCATATCATCTGATTTCGGATAATATAATATCTGATCTGTAGTAATTACTAAACTGTTACGTAAGATCCTTCAGATAACGCAACTGTTAAGTAATAAACCTTCAGATAACGCAACTGTTACGTAATAAACCTTCAGATAACGCAACTGTTACGTAATGAACCTTCAGATAACGCAACTGTTACGTAAGAATCCTTCAGATAACGCAACTGTTACGTAAGAATCCTTCAGATAATGCAACTGTTACGTAATAATCCTACCTTTTAAAACTAAAATGTTTAAAAAATTTCGAAATATTTGGAAAGGTTTCCATTCTTATTTGTATTAACGCACCTGCGCGTAAAAAAATAATTTCGTAGACGCCTAAAAAACGCCTTTACCAAATCGAAGAGCTTTCATCTAGTGACGAAAGTTCATTAAAAGCGTAATGAACAATGAATGCCATCTAGGAATGAACCCGGTCCCTTTTATCTTTGGCAAAATCCATCCCAATAGGAAGCGTAGGAAAAAAAACAATTTAACTTTTTCATTGTCAAAGCGAAGAAAAATCCTCCGTGGAAAGACAAAAAGGATGAAATTAATTTACATGCAAATTCGGTTCGGGTCTCGCGAAAATTTTTGCATTTGAAAGGCCGAAGCTTCCAATCTTTCTTTCGCGAATGGAGACTCGGACTAAATCTCCCCGCCTTCAGCCACGCTGCAGGGTGACAGCGAGGGTGTTATAGTTCCCATTGTAGTTCATAGAGGTCTCTGATCTCCGTCGATCCAAAAATCTCACACCCACACACGCTCCGGCGATGATTTCAACAGCTGTTTCTGTTGTATATTTAGTTAAAGTTGCCATTTTTTTTGCACCCTCGTCTTCTTAGCGAAAGTTTTTTTCGCAAATCTGTCTTTGGCCTCTTGTATCGAGTAATCCTCGTTGATCCAAGCCAGATATTCCTCGCAGCCACTCTATCCACTCTTGTTATTTTTAGCGACATCGCACGACCAGGGATTTTCGAGGAGAGAAGCTAATGCATTCCTCCAAAACCAATTTTAGTCTTAAAAATATATAAACAAGGTGTTTCAAAAGGTTATGCAAAAGGTTTAATGATATGTAGGGCAGTGCTTCCACTTGGACAATCTCATTTCTCCCTCTGTTGGTTCTAATAAATCCCTTTTAATCCCCTTCACATTTTTTTGAACAAAAACAATAAGAATATTTAGGCCTTATGTAATGAAAAAAAAATATTAAAACTATTTTAAAATCTATGACACACTTCCGAATCCCAATTAATTTCATTCTTGGATTCCAATAAAGGTAGAGGCGTGGTATTTGAAGTACTAGACGGAAATATTTCTAAGGGAAATTAGGAAAATTCCCAAAATCCTTTATTTTCGAAAAATTCCTCAATTTTCCCTTTTTCCCTCTCTTCCAAAATAAAATAACTTTAGGTCGGAAAATCCCTAAAAAGGGATAAAATCCCTCAAAGTGGAAGCACGGATGTAGGGGGTGAGTTGAGAAGTATGCCTGTTTTTCCCCCATTTTCCTACGATGAGTTACAAGAGCGCCAGAGAGCTTTAAAGTGTGGCCTACTAGACCCTGGAAGTAGGCTGCAACAAGCGCAAAACCAAGCAGTTGGGAAATGCGAACATTAAGGTTTGGGCCTTTGTAAACAAATCGATGTAACCAGTGTAAAAAAGTAAACTTAAACACGATTTCTCATCACTTTCAAACTGTAACAATGGAGTTCACTTCGGAAGAACTGGCTGGTATTCATTTCGTTTATGGACTAGCGGATGGCAATGCTTTGGCGGCTGAAGGTCTCTACCCGGAAAGTTATCCGAACCGGCGCATCGCCGTGCTGGTTGCAGCCTACTTCCAGGGGCTAGTAGGCCACACTTTGAAGCTCTCTGGCGCTCTTTTAACTCATCGTAGGAAAATGGGGGAAAACAGGCATACTTCTCAACTCACCTCCTACAACTCCTTAATTGTTATCCATAACCTTTTGAAACACACTGTATATATCTATATATGAAAAATTTCTAAATTTTGAAAATTTTAAGATTTTAACGACCAACGGTAAAATTTGTTCGAACATGAAATAGTTTTCTTAAATTACTCAGATATTTTGTATGTTCTTGAAGTTTTAACCTATATCATTATTAATTTTTAGACGGATAATTAAAGAAATAAAGGTTTTAATTATCATTCTGATAAACGAAATTACGCGTATATTACGTTTCATTGAAAATTGCGCGTAAAAAATACGGTGTAGTTTGCTTACGTCCTTGGCCACATTGTTATTTACCGGCTTAACTTTATGAGCTGGTTTTGTATGGAACGAACGGCACAGTAGCGACTGGCAATAGCTGATACGACATGTAGCTTTTTGGGCTTTGAAATTTCACCTTCAATGGAAGAAGATGATTTTTTCAAGGAATTTATTTTTGCTAGCTGCTTTTTCACCATTCGTTTTGAATACAGGCAGAAAAAAATAAGGTATTTCAAACGCCGCAACTTTCAACTTCTTAAATCTTTTGAAGTTAGATTTTTTTATTTGCCATGTAAACAGAAATTAACTAGAAGAAATTTCCGCTTGGCTTGTTACGTTGAAACCGAAAAACTTCGAATAAAGTGAACCAAGAGATTCCAACGGAAGGAAAGACTAGAACCATGTAGCTTTTTATTTCTAATTTCGGTATAAATTTATTGCAGCGGTATTTCGTGTCTAGATGTCGCTCTAGTGTGATTAATTTTATCAAAAGTAGGATAAGACCCAAAAGTGTGTCAGAACGGTATAGTAGTTAGAGTTTGTTGCAAAGTAAAAAAGGGAAACGAATGGGGGTCGGAAAATACGTCATCAAAATCGAGGTACTCCAGCGCCGCCCAGTGAGGCGTTTTAGAACGTATGTCTTCGGGTGAATTAATCAAAGGGAGAAAATCGTGCCAGACTATAGACTAAATATAATGTTGCTAGTACTATTCCAACTAGTAGGTTATGTAGTCTATAGTGTGACTAGGTCTCACTAGAAAATTTAATAGGTGCGAAGGTACAACTGACACACTTTTGAGTCTTATGCTACTTTTGATTTTATGTTACGCGAAAACGGTAGAAAAATCCATAATTAAAAGGTGGTAAAAATGCTAAACCCTAACAAATTTAAAGTAATGATAAAACTTACGAAATACTCGGACCAATTGGTGGATCTTAAAATTAATTTTGCACGTGAAAAAACGCCGCCTTGTTAGGGTATAAAAGCAAGTAAATAAGCCTGCTATACCTCACCATGCGCAAATACATAATTTTGAAATCGGTCAATAGGTCTTCGAGGATAAAATTAAAACGCGAAACTCGGACCAAATAGATCTTCGAGTCAAAAACCAACTAGAATGGAATTAAAATAGCCAGAATTTCCAGCGGTAGACCGGTTTCGCTCTATTTGGAGATCATCAGTACCACGCAGGGAATCTGACTTGCGACTGAACCGAAAACAGAAGCTAAGCCTAAACATTAAAAATTTCAAAAGAAAAATATAGGGTTAATGGTGGAGAAGGAAATGTACGATAAGTTAATGTCCATAGGTGATTTTTATCAACTTTAACTGATTTATTTTATACCTATCGATGTTATTTTTTTTTTTTAGTATCCGATTGTAAAACTGGATAAGTAGTATCAGAAGCATATAAAATATATCGTATAAGAAAAGTGTATACTGAGAATGTCTCGCATGAAGGGTTCGCCACCACCCTCCTACGCATTGTAACTCGGCCACCTGTTTAAAGGCATTATAAGTCGCTAGATCATTTGGTGCCTTGAGTATTAGTCTACCCAATTATTATTTTTATAATTAAGTACCTTTATGGGCTTACATTTATTTAAAGAAATTGTTTAGATATAAAAATAGTGGCGTATTTAGCACTTTCGCATCGTAGCAAGAGTATCCGGGTTCGATTCTAGCTGGTGGCACTGGGTTAAAACTCGAAATGTCACTTGCTGATTTTGGTCAAAGGTTGTGCCAAGGCTATTAACATATCTTATTACTATTTAAAAATATTACAGAAGAAAAATATGGCTTATTAATCAATAAATAAACACCGTGTTATCACATGTTTTACCGAGTTGGTCGATAAATGTTCCGCAGTGGTAAAATAGCCCCCCATTAAAACTACCTTCGAACAAGCGAATATACATGTTTCACTTTTATAGTTAAGATGGAAACCTGTTTAAAGGCATTAAAAGATGACTTGGGCCTAAGGTGGTTCGTTGGGTATTACGTATCTCGTAATATATATCATATAGTTCTGGTAATATACGAGAAAAAAAGTGTTCAGTACGCCTGTAAAAGTGTTCCTCACACGCTACACCGGTGTCCAGGGAGAAGTTGATTTCCAGGTTTTTGGTCTAAAAATACATTCTCAGAGTAGAGATTCTGGAAACGTGGTAAATAAGCATATCTCCCAAAAACGAAGTATTTTATTTGGTGATAGGCGTAGTAGAAAATATCCGAAAACACGAAGGATATGAAGCGGGCATATCGGGAGTTTCCTCATTTTTCCGGCCGACCAAACCGATTCTAAACCGGAATGGCATAATTTCACAGTCCACTGGTCCCCTCCGTTAAGTGCGGCTCGCGTCAAATAGGCCTCCCCATTTCAGTGCAGTGCCTGTTAGAAGAGATTGGAGAGAGAGAGAAGCTAGACATAAGTGGCCAAACAAAAGGGGTATAAAAACAGCGCCTCTAGTGTTAATATCCGGAATTAAGGGTGACGTCATGTCAGAAGCCCACGGATTTAAAATGGAAGGGGGTCTTAACGTAGCCCTCTAGCGGACGTCGGATGAAACTAGACTTAAGACAAAGGTGGAAAACCCCGGGACGCGAAGCCTCGGCACGTGTACGGGATAACGCTTGAAATCGGAATGTTAGCCGGTATTGCGAGTAAAGCCCGCGAGATGTCGCGGCGGGTAGGTAGCGCTGCTCTCGGATGACGGCGCTGTGGGAAGGCCTGGAGCTGGGAATATAAAAATGGCTCGTATCGTACAAGCTGGATGAGAGGCGATAATGATATTCCACTTGGTTGGATAAAGGGGCAAGGGTCCGGACAAAAGGGGTCAAGAAACAAAGGGCCCTACTTGGCACGGTCATCCGTTGCCGCCAGAAGACGATCGAATGGCCGAGGCTTAAGCTAGTCTTTCTCTCAACTTTTGACTCGTCGAGTGATGACAATACTGTTGAATAACTAGTTCGAAGAGGGAGGAGAGCTTTTGGCCAATAAAGCGGCTTAAATAGTAACCCCTTTCGTTTCTAGAGGGTGCTGTTTTCCTACTATTGTTAATACGCTCAATGGCCGAGATATGATTGGCTCGCTGTTCTCTCCGTTAATTTTCCTAATGGCCGATTTTAAGCCACTCCATTGTTATCTATATTTATTTGGGCTTAGTAATAAGCGACACGATTTCTTTGGAAATCGTGGTAAAATCGTTTTTCAACTTATCTGGATAAGATAATAATAGGCTGGTTATTTAAAGCAACTGTGGGCTCTATCATTGCCACCTGTATTATGATAAGGCCCTTGTTATTAGAGATGGCCATGAATCTATCCGGTTTTTCGAAAAAACGACTTTACTGGAGATCGTGGTGCCATCTATTAATGGCAGAAGAAGCTAAGATTCAAAATAGCGAAACGATAAAGTAATCAGAGAACCTTTGTTGAGAATTATAATTAGACAACTTAGTGGACTTTAACCTATACTTTACTGGAGATCGTGGGGCCAGCTATTAATGGCAAAGGAAACTAAGATTCAAAATAGCGAAATGATAACGTCGTCAGAGACTATTATAATTAGACAACTTATTCTCTACTTACAAGTGTTAGTGGACTTTAACCTAAATTATATATCCCGTAAAAAATATATTGTTAAAAATTACTATAATTTATCGTCACTTTTACAAACGAGCCAATCAACGCGAGGGGTACTTTGATGCCCCGCCTTTTGGGGTAAAATGTAGCGTAAGCATCTTGTTTTGCTTTCGACGCTAGCGACATCTGTTGAATAAAGAGCTACTTCACGTTGTTTTAACAGCAAAACCCAGTCGGTAAAATCTAGAACATATTCAGTAAACGGAGACTTTGTTTTCCGAAAGAATAACCACGCCCCTAGTTTAATATTTCCCCCCGTTTCTCACGGTACAATCGCAGGTATAGGTGGAGAATATCTTCCAGAAACACGAAAGCATAGGCTATGTTTGCGGTGGCTACATGTAATATAAAACCCGTATATTCAACGTGAACCAGCTCTGTTTTCTTTTCATTTAATGTAAACTTCCATTCTTGTCGAACGAATAAAGATACCAGTTCTCTTCTTCGAAACGTTTAGACATCAAATTCACATTCAGCGATACCAAAAGTAAATGAACCGAAGTTAGCAGACTGCTATACTCCCCACGTTGGAGGCGTTTTATTTATAAAGTTACATTTTGACCTCGAATTTGAAATTTTGCGCGCTCCTAGGCCGAAAAAAATACTTTTTTGTTTTTATGAAAGCATTTTTTATACATAGAAATAGCTATTCCCATAATTTCCAAGTGCAATTTATCGCGTCAAAAGATGGAAATTAGCTATTATTTGACTCGATTTTCTCATTATTTTCATAAGGAAAACGCCTGCCGATTCTGAGCGCTATTTCGATAACTTCGGTTCATTTACTTCTGGCGATACCTTACGTTTTCCCAATATTTTCAGTGCCAAGTAACGTTGTTCCAATACAATGTCACAGTTATAATATAAGTCAGATTCGTACGACTATTTATGATTGATGCATTTGTCGCCTGGTAGCGGTGTGATAAGTCGGTTTCACTTTTCCTCCGGTAGGGGACGCTTTTAAAATCGGTCTGGAGGAGGCGTTTTCCCTTCCTTCCACGCTTTTTTCCAATCCTCCTATAAAACGGCTTCCCTGCCTTTCCTTCGTCACAGATAGCGGAATACGACCGGATTCTTCCCTTTCGTAAATTGCGAGTGAACTTTATAGGCGGGAATAAGGTGAAGTTTGCGATACTTGGTATCGTTCACCTCTGCCTTTGGGAATTGACGATAGTTTATCGAGGTTGCAGAAGTCGCATTTATTTTGGGCCTTCTCCTGGGACGCCATATTTGGGGAAAAAGAGACTCGCTTATTTCATATTTAAGACTTTCAGTTTCAGTTGAGATTCGCTCCATTAGACTTCGTATACCGAGGTTGATATATAAATATTTCATTTTTTATATACAATGCTTTATTTTTGTCAGAATTATTAATGATAAACAGTTATTTCTATAAATTCTTTATGCTTAGCTAACTTGTTTAACACGGGTCCCCTCACGTCAATGAAACGTCACTGTGACGTTATATCTTTCTATAGTTAGGAAATTAGAAAATATTAAATACTGAAAAAATTACTCTGATAAATTTAGAGCATTTAAATATCTTTTTGTTCTCGAATAAATCCAGATTTTCAGCAAATTTATTAAAATTATTTATGATACGACTGTTTGGTTTAAATGGTATTAAATGGTATAAATTTTTTAATCCTAGTTTATTTATTGGGAATATTGAAGTGTATTTGTTAAGGCGAATCAAAACAAACAATGTTGTTATTGTTTAATCTTTTAAGAAAATTTATGTCCAACTTATTAAGAGTGTCTTTAATCGAATCCATTAAAACTTAAGGAATTTTCTCAGTTAACAACAGGCATTTTAACATGCTTGGTGAAATTTACTTATAAATTCAGTATTTCCCACCTATATAATCCAAAATCCAGGAAAAATCAGTTAGTTATCTTACAACAGTTTAGATGTTATCACTGTACAGTTTAAAGAACTACGTCTATTATTTTAGTTGATTATTTGCATTTAATGAAGTACAGGTCGAAGAAAAAGCTTAAGTGAAAAATTGTAAAATCGGCTTAGAAAATTCTTATGAATTGACCGATGCTTTCAAAATAAACATTTTTTTCTCACCCAAAAGACGAATCTATCTAGGTTATTAAAAAGTGTAGGAGGGTGTAAATATTAAAATTAGTACTGTACTTGGTTTGAAAATTTACGATTAAATAATTATTTAGAAATTTAAAAATTACCCGTGGATGATTTGACTTCAAAATAATATCATTTTAATTACGAAATTATCATATAATAGAAGTAAAGTTTTTTGAAAATCATCAATGTGTAATTCTTCTATTTGTAAATAATTATTTTTTTGTAGGAGTGTAGATTGTACTCAAAAAGCTACATCTACAATTAAAATACTATGAAAATGATAAGAAAATAACATGAAAGTAACATGGAAATGACATGGAAATGACTTGAAAATAGCACGAATTTTTTTTAATTTTTTTTGAAAATAATATGAAAATAGTATGAAAATATCATTAAAATAATACGAAAATAATACTAGAATAATATTAATATGATGTTAATATAATGTTAATATAATATTAGAATAATGTTAAAATAATATTAGAATAATGTTAATATAATATTAGAATAATGTTAATATAATATTGGTTTTATATATAATTAATGTTAATATAATATTAGTATAATAAATAAATCATGTTATGATAATATTAGTATAATATATAAATAATAATTAAGTAATATTAAAACAAAGTTAATAAAATATTAGTATAATATATAAATAATAATTAAATAATATTAAAATAAAGTTAATATAATATTAGTATAATATATAAATAATAATAAAATAATATTAAAATAAAGTTAATATAATATTAGTATAATATATAAATAATAATAAAATAATATTAAAATAAAGTTAATATAATATTAGTATAATATATAAATAATAATAAAATAATATTAAAATAAAGTTAATATAATATTAGTATAATATATAAATAATAATAAAATAATATTAAAATAAAGTTAATATAATCAAGAATGTATTTATTTATATTTATGAAGAATGATTATGTTGCGACAATCGCCGGGCACGTTGAACGCCTTTCCCCCGTCTCGCGCGGGGGGAAAGACAAAACGTCACCGGCGTTTGATTTCCATCGCGTTAGGTGACGTAAATTTTAAGCAGCCAATGGAATACCGGGACTATTCGTTTTATTTAAAGTGGAGGAGCGTACTGGGGGGACCAACGGGTGGATTGAGAGAAAGGCTAAAAACCGTCTTGACATAGACATTCTCCCTAGGTATAAATAAATACATTCTTGATATAATATTAGTATAATAAATAAATCATGTTAATATAATATCAGTATAATAAATAAGTCATGTTAATATAATATTAGTATAAAAAATAAATCATGTTAATATAATATCAGTATAATAAATAAATCATGTTAATATAATATTAGTATAATAAATAAATCATGTTAATATAATATTAGTATAATAAATAAATCATGTTAATATAATATTAGTATAATATATAAATAATAATAAAATAATATTTAAATAAAGTTAATATGATATTAGAATAAGATTAATTTTTGTACTGCCCTAGATTTGACTGCAATAATGCTATAAGGAAATAGATTAACAAAAATTCCTTTTAAAAATTCCGACTCCAAAGAGCGGGACAACTCAGGGACTGCAAAAACGGGTGTTATAAATCGATGAGATTTTGAACTTCATAAACAAGAGTTGTCATCGTATGATAGATGCCTTTGTCAACAAACACTACTTTTAATTCCGAGGCAACGCCTTTGTTTCGCCTATAAATTTACTGTCCGTTATAGAGCTAAACAATATTTATGGGAAAGTAGATGAAAAATGGCGGGAAAACATTTTTGTCGTCTGCTACGGCGGTACGATGAAGAAGTAGATCGATTGGCCAGCTCGAGTTTGGTACGAAGCCGACGGTAGCGCCGCTCTCGGTTGTGATCTCCGATACATCATTCCGATTCCGATGTATAAACATGAGACTTAAAAAACAATCTATCGCGTCGTCCGTATAGTACCGTCCATACATTTTCTTTCTCGCTTCTTCGCGAGTTCTGTTTTTCGGTTTTTGGACTTTTTCCCCTGTCGTCTTTTTGTTTACTTTGGCCAATGGAACGATATGGATTTCTGTCTTGATTTAAAACTGAAGCACGATCGAAGATGACTGGACGATTCTGTTATGGGCGTCGAACCAGTCCCAGGATTTCGCCTCTTTTTGTTTGCGTCTTTCGACCAAAAATGTCAACGAGGCCTTGGGTCCAAAAAATGTCAACTTCTTCATCCACTTTACGGCATTTTGATATATGTAGAAGGCACCAAGAATGTATCTCTAAAAACTCTTTCCTTTTCTAATATCACATTTCGTTTTAAAAAAGTATATTTTAGAGATGCGATTGCGAAAGCGAAACTCACGTCTTCACTGACTGGTCAAATACTCAAAAACTCAAAAACTTAAAAAATGTTTCCTTGCGGTTGTGTTTTTCAAATATATCAGAAGCACTGAAAGAAATGTTCTACACCATGTTTGATGCGCAATGCTTATTTTGGCCAAGTTATGAAGAACGCGTTTTATCTAAAAAAATTTAAATCGAATAATTTTCGTACACATTATTTTTATTTTAAATAGCTAAATGGAAATATTAATAATTTTTTTATTTATGTAATTTAACCTATTTGCAGTAGTAGAGTTATTTTTTAAAGAATTTTACTAGTAATTTTCTTCTGTCGCTTATAGCGCGAACCTTTCCTTTGACCGTATTTTGCAAAAACTGCGCTCAACAACAAAGCTATAACGATATTAGAAATATTAAAATTAAAAATAAAATAACAACAAAGACAAAGTTAACGAAATATTTTCTAAAGCCTTTCAAAGTCATAAAAAGTGTACGGGGTTCGTGCACGACCTGGAAAATGTTAAGAAAATGTCGGGGAAAATTCAAGGAATTTGAAAATGGTCCCAAAAAGTACGGGCATTTTAAAATGACCCCAAAAAAAATCAGCAAATACATTTTTGAAAGAAAATATCTTTTGTACCTCTAACCATTCATTTATCTACAAAAATGGTCAAGGAAAATTTGGTAATTTGGTCAGGGAAAACCTAGAAATGTCAGGGAATTTAATTCCGGAAATTGTGTACGAACCCTGTGAAAGTTTTGTTGATTTTGGCTGTCGCGTTCTTATTTAACGTAAAAATAAATATTGTTCTAAAGCTCATTTTTAGTCGTAAGGCTATTAAACTTCGGAGTTCAACTTCGTATAAAACGCAATATCGTAAATGGTTGATTCAGACTGCAAATAAATTTCGAGCAAGCAACCAACAGTGAACATCAATTTTGTTGGCCTGGTAAAATATGAAGAACACGCGAAAGGGTTTTGCCGAGCGAACACATATTTGGATCTCTTGTACGAGTTCTTCGCGTAAGTGGCTACGTGATTTCCCGAGCTAGCTTCATTTTGTGGTAAAAATGATCCATAGCGATTGCCTTATGATCGTTCTGGATAAAAAATATATAGGAAAGCGGATGTTCGCTATTTATAATAAAGTGACTTCATCCATTCGACGTACATGTGGAATTAACGTTAGAATCATTATTTCGAACGTTCGTATATAACGTGGTTTTTAGTCAGTAAACTACTTATATTCTAGTACTAAAAATTGGTATGTAATAGTGAAAACGTGTTTGATGTTTCCTTACTTATATTATTACATATTATATCATCAGTTAAAAGGTTTGAAAGGGTCGCCCATAGAAGGCGTGATGTGCGTGTCGAACTATGGAGAAACAGTAAAGGAGCGATTTGTAAAATAATTTTTTGAGACTACCTTTAAAGGGGGTAAGCAACGGATCTTTTGGCGCACGTCAAGCGTCACGATGACGCCAAGTGAGAGGGTCATCACGCGAATCTGTGACTTTGACGTCATCACGTGCTCCAGCCATTTTCTTGTTAACCCTCAAGCTACCAAAATACGTCATAATCAAAATTTCGAATTCTATGCTCCTTGTAAAAATTTTCTGTATAAATTTGAGGAATATAAAAGTTAATTTTAATTTTTTTGGGTGCCCTTTGTAGTATTTAGGGACCCCTTTCAAGGTAGACCATATCGCTATTAAAGGGGTTTTCCACGAGTTCTTCGATTTTCCATTTCCATAAAATCTTGCAGAGATTAACGGTAATAGTGAGTGTAGGGAGCTGTTGGCTCGCGTGACATGAAGGGCTTGCCACCACCCTCCTACGCATTGTAACCTGGCCATCTGAATTAAAAGGCATTAAAAGTCGCTAGATGACTTGGGTCAAAATGGGTGCCTATAGTTGAATATTATTAACTTATATTCTGTTCAGCAGAATACAATATTTGTTGGGCTAAAACAAATATTATAAAACAAGAAAATGAGGGTAATTTGAAAGTACCATTATAGTTAACCTTTTCATTTTTTTTAAGACTAGCTCATTTCCTAAACGACCATGTTTACAAACGACCGAGAACGAAAAATTGGCGAAAAGTTTCGAGTAATTCTCTATTGGCTAGTTTAAAAGTCTATCGTGGCCATTTATCAAAAGTTTGTTTTCGAGTAATTTGATAAGTCTCCTATACGTCTTGTCACAATCAGCATTTCGTTGTTTAACTGTCTTGTTTACCCGACTTACAAAGTCGCATCATTCTAGCTAACTCTGGCTCGCGGCGGGCCCCCGTTCCAATATTACTTTCTGTTTTTGTGAGCGTAAACTAAAGTCTATAGGCATTCCAGTTTTGCCGTTTTTCGTCCTAGCGCGGCACCAGCGATTTTAAAGTAGAAACAAATATATCCAGCTTAAGCAGATTTTTGTGATTCCCTCGAAGGCCTACAGGGGCCGCTGCCGGAGACAATGATCGATGCAAACCGTGTTGAAACGCGAATGGCGAACTATTTGATACCCCCCTCAATTCGCTTTCTCCCACATATCTACATTTTAAACAGAAAAACACCAAGTTTTATCTTCTATTCTCTGTTCGGGAAAATGTTTTGTAGAAAAGTACTACAATGCTGCTTACGGAAAAGATAAAGTTCTTCATTAAAAGGGAATTTTTCTTGGATTAAAAATAAGACAATTTTAACCTACTGTTTAGATTTTTTAGAACTTACACATATTTGTAAGCTTTTACCAAGAACGTTCCAATCCCTTCATGCTCCAATAATAAACTCATCCCCTTTAAAAAATATAAAATCTCATTGGTTCCCTAACCCTGACGTTTTCCTACGTAAATGAAGCTCCCACCTGTGACGTTTTGCCTTCCCCCTCTCGTACATAGGCTAAATAAGACCATGATTCTCTAGTCCTTATCCCCAAGTATAAATACATTTTTGTTAATATCTTGTATCATAAGGCTATAATAAAAACTTGTTGAGGTTAACGGTAATAGTTTGTGTAGGGAGCTGTTGGCTCGCGTGGCATGCAGGGCTTACCACCACTCTCCTACGCATTGTAACCCGGCCACCTGTATTGATGGCTTCAAAAGTCGCTTGATGACTTGGGCCTAAGGTGGTGCCTTGGGTATTAGCCTAGCTGATTATTAATATTGTTCCATAGCTTTGTCACTTTGGGGAATATTTTACTGAGAGCTAGTAACGGAGTGAAGTCATCACAAGAAGAAACTCTCCCCCTAGTGAGGCGCTCTCAAAGACTACGTGTGACGCGTTAGCAAGCGCACACGAAACGACGATGAATCATGCAATGCAGTCGGTCTTGCGAATGGCTCTCAGTAAAACTTTTGCATGTGAAAAAAAAGGAAGTGTCACACTTATGAAATCATATTATACACTTATGCTTGTACTAGCATGGGCTCAACTAGTCCAAAGTTAATATAGACCTCGTACCATAGATTCGAAATCACTGCCTCGCGCGTAGTCAATAGCGTTTACCCACTTTCAGCCGTAACACCGTAGTTACCATGGTAACCAACTATAGATAACTCCCTAGAGCAACCGATGGAAGTAGATTTTTCGGAGGTCACGTGCCGGAAGTGGGTAAACACTTCGTTACGAAACCGTCAATCATATACATTCTAGCTTTAACCTCGGGCTAAATGAAAATGATTCCTAGTAAAAATATCAACTAAAAATTTGACAAATATACATCTTCGTAAATAGGAGGTCACGCCTGCAGCAGTATCGCCATCTATCTGGAATCCGCATTTTAAGGAGTAAAACCCAATAAACTGATAACCCGACCCAAAAAACTCTACTAATTCCATTTGTTTCGGGGAATAAAATAAGTTCTTTGTTCTCCCTGTGGCGCTGTTTTTAAAATTGACAAATTTGGTACAATGTATCTAGGAATGTTTTTAACAATTGGATCGAACCCATGGGCTTTTTCGACTAATTCGATATTCGTGCTCGGGACGTCAATTGGTCGTTTTCTATGGCTAGTGACTACGGGAAGGGGAACTGTGTGTCGTATGGCGTAATGTCCCGCGAGGAATCTGATTGGACACCGCCGTAATGTTTTTGGCGGGAAGAGATTTCTCAGATGATTTGTATTTTTCCCAATACCAACGCGCTCTGCCGGTCGATTTTCCAATAGCCACAACGGGAGCTCTATCTGTTTTATGGATCCCGCCTACCGAAGAAAGACACGCTAGATTTTTGACAAAAGATACAATTTTTTGTTTTTATTTTTTTTGGTTTTCAATACGAATGTATACTGATTCTTTTCCTATGGGAATTTACCATATTCAATGAATTCAATTTCCTAGTTTTGCCTTTTTAAGTCAGTAGGTTTTTTTGTATATTTGAGGTTTTACAAGCTTATGCTATCTTTATAAATCTGAAAAAATTGCCGCGTTGCTGGTAACAATTTGGTTTGGAATATTTAGTTAAGAATTTTCTGTTTTATGGGCGATTATAGATTATTTTACCTAAACAGCTTAAAGGAATGTTATGACTTTTGTCATTTTAGGATCAGATTGTCTGCCGTTTGATTTTTCTTAGAATTCCTTTTTGATTTAATTTTATCAGAGCATTTTTTTCTTGACGAGCCAACAATAGGCCAATATTTCAATCCTTTTTAAAATGGCGTATTATAAATAAACTGGGTCTGTTTGTTTTTGTTAAATGGGTAATTTTATAGCAAATTTATAATTTAGATAGTTGATTATTTCATTGAAATTATTGAAAATAAGTTAAGCTTGGTTTCCACAAGCGTGCGTTGTAATGCATTTACCAAAGGGGGCGTAGCGATAGTTTTCGGTAGCGAATAGATTTTAATACCATTATTATTTATTACAATTTCAACACTTCTAGAAATTTAATAACTCATATTTTGTAATTTTCTTATTTTGCGGCCGAGTTATTAATTAAATTAAAGACCTTGTTTATTCGACTCTGGTTATTAAACTATTTACTCGAGTCAATACAGCGCAATGCTGATCGAGTCCTTACCCCATCTATATAGTGACAGAAAACGTTAATAAACATTCGTAGGATTTCGTCTTAAAATAAAAATATTTCGTACTTTATATTAATTCCTTTGAGACTTAAATACAAACATCGCAATTATACCGTAAATAGGTCACTGTATTCAAAGTTTACGTGAAGGTTATAGGTGAACCGGATTAGTCGCGCGGGGATAAATAAAAAGATGGCGCTTTCGAAGTAACTTGTCTGGCGATTCGGCGAAACCTCGATAAAACGACCTCGGTTAGACGACCTACATTCGTGTGTTGGGAAAGGTCTCCTAAATAAAAACTAAAAAAGAAGCCAAATGAACAAGAGTTCTCGCTAACCGTAATGAGATTTAAGTAAGGAGCGTGTCTTTCCGAGTTTACTTTTTATTTTGAGCGGCAAAGGCTTAGCCATTTTCCGAAGCATTGCCTTTCTTTCGCCTGAAAAAGGAGCACGCAGCGCTCCCTTACGACCGAATTCCGTCTATTTAAACTTAGCCTACTTCCCCTAACTAGTTTTTCGGCTAAACTAATAGGTCGGCTTTCGTAGAAACTTGTTTGTGAAAGAAACGACGCGGCTCTCGCCTCGTTTCCTTGGTCCCTTCACCTCTTAAACTCTCAAAATATCCGTTCTCCTTTGTGATAATCCCTTTGTGTTTAAGTCGGAAATTCTTAAGTGGCAATTGAACTCGCTAATTTTAATTGCTTTCGATTAGTTTTTTTAGGCTTAATTAATTTTGTTTTATTAGGTTCCGTTAATAGCATTGTGAGATCGCGGGTACCCTTAATTAGATAGTTATTTCTGTAAAAATCCTCTAACCGTTTCGGTGGTTAAATGAGTCTGGTAATATCATAGTACAATTAATTTTTTCTAATAGATAACATGAAAATACATCATGATCTAATCAGCTAGAACCATTAATAATTTTCTATCACTATTTATATTTTCCATGGATGAGTTTAGTCTATCGTTGCTTAAAGCAAGTGGCGAATCTATATATAATTTAGGTTAAAGTCCACGAACAAGGAGACGACCCGAGGTGATAATCACCGATTCTCTTCAAACTCGGGTATAATGTACACCTCCATGTACCTTAGTAAACCTGCAAGGGAAAAGTTGCGACGGGCTTTCGTTTTGCCATGGCAATCGAAAACGTTTTTGACAACATGATTTGGGATTTTTCCATTGAAAATAACATGGGAATCTGAAGGATTTTGAAACCTTTTAAAAAATGAAAAAATTAGGAAATTTCAAAAACGTTAAAGAAAAATTTAAATTGATTTTAAAAATTAAATTTAATCAAGTTTAAATGCAGTTTGGTTAATTGGGGGACCCTTAAAATCCTTCAGATTCCCATGTTATTTTCAATGGAAATAATTCCAAATCATGTTGTCAAAAACGTTTTCGGTTGCCATGGCAAAACGAAAGCCCGTCACAACTTTTCCTTACAGGTTTTTCAAGTAACATAGAGGTGTACATTATACCCGACTTTGAACAAAATCGGTGATTATCACCTCGGGTAAGTAGAGTATAAGTTATTTAATTAAAATACTCTACAATCATATACAATGATTCTCTGACGACGTCATCGCTTCGTTATTTTGAATCTTAGCTTCCTTCGCCATTAATAGATGGCACCACGATCTCCAGTAATTTTTTCGAAGAATCGGATAGATTCATTGTCATCTCTAATAACAAGGGCCTTATCAAAATACAGGTGGCAATGATAGAGCCGACTGTTGCTTTAAAATTTATCTGCCCCGTGTTGCGAAAATTTAGATGTTTTCAGAAAAATGAAGGAATGGTTTTGGTTCGTAACGTCCTTTCTCGGATATAGAGCCAGGCTAGAAACACAATGGCGTTTGGCATTTTCGTCACGTACGTGGTGCAAGTTTTGGGGGATATTCTGATAGTTCTGACAGCGGAACTTCCTCTTTGCAATATTTATAACCAGCCGGTAATTATCTGAAAAAAGAATTGTCGATTATTCCTTGCAAGGTCGGAGAAATTACTTTGGTAGCCGTTCGCTGTAAAGCCCATTAGAACAAACTGATTTTCGGTGCGGACGTTTACTTTTGACAAGAAACTTCAACTTCTTCGATCGATTTTCGACAATTAACTCGCGACGTTTATTTCCGTATAAAGACAACTATGAACCGTGCCTTGGCTTGTAGGTTCACGTATCGGACCTGAATGTTAATTATTCAAACTAAATAGACCACTTTACTCTTAATAACTATAACTATTAACTTTTTTTAACGAGACCAATTTTAGAAATGATAATTTAGTTTTTGTGTTAAACTGATGGTGGGAAAGAGCGTAACTATTATAATTCGATCTAAGCAATTTTTGGTAATTGTAAAGTTCGCGGAATCGCTTGAAACCTTTAATGATTTGTTGTACGCTTGCGCGGTTTGGCGGGAAATATGACATTAAGGGGGCTTCGAATAAATAAAATCGGTAGAGAGTGTAAATTTAAAATTTTTCACCATCGGAAACTGCCTAGATCGCTAGGTCTTTGTGATAGTAAAATATCCAAGTGTATTCTCATTAAACTAATTATTTTCTTATTTCGTAGTTCTAATTATGGCAGGGTATGTTGGGTATTTTAATTGGGTAAGGTTTTCTAATTTCCCGGAGCCCATGCAACCTAAATAGCCGTGATTGGGCCCCATTCTCTTTGAAAGCATTTAGTTATCTCTTGTTATAGTGGGTCTCTCGGGGCCCAGAATTATCGTGCAGCCTTAGAGGCCCTGATTTTAACCCTTCTCTTTGAAAGCGTAAATTTATCTGCTGTAATAGAGGTTCCTTGAAGCCAGTGGCGTAGCCAGGATTTTGTTTCGGGGGGGGGGGGGGGCACGCCATTGAAAAAAAAGGAAAAAAATTAAAATATTTGTACGTACGACCATACTTTTCGGGGGGCATCTGCCGCCTGTGTCCCCCCGGCTACGCCACTGCTTGGAGCCCAGAATCATCGTTCTACCGGGGCCCGTGCAGCCTTAGAGGCCCTGATTTTCACCCTTCTCTTTGTAAGCGTATATTTATCTCCTGTAATAGAGGTTCCTTTGGGGCCCGTAATTATCATTTTTCCGGGGCCCGTGCACCCTTAGAGGCCCCGATTTTAACCCTTCTCTTTGAAAGCGTATCCTGTAATAGAAGTTCCTTTGGGGCCCGTAATTATCATTTTTCCAGGGCCCGTGCACCCTTAGAGGCCCCGATTTTAACCCTTCTCTTTGAAAGCGTATCCTGTAATAGAGGTTCCTTTCGGGCCCGTAATTATCATTTTACCGGGGCCCGTGCAGCCTTAGAGGTCCTGATTTGAACCCATATCTTTGAAAGCGTATGTTCATTTCCAGTAATAAAGGGTCTCTTGGGGCCCGGAGCTAACGTTCTACCGGGGTCCAGGATAAAGGTAATCCTTAGATCTTCGGCTTTAATCTCCATCGGGTATATATATATTCCGTCGGCTCCTTTGGGTTGTCGTAATGAAGTTACAGACTGACGCCGTTGTCGCTTTTCTAACTGTTCAATTAAATCATCGAATCGAAATAACGCCGCGTCTGCTGGAATATTGATTTGTCTGTTGGTTTTGGCCTCTCGTGATTCGCTTTTAAACCCCTTTTGTGTCGGTGGCGGCGCTGCAGTCGACCAGTCGACGCCTGTTCGAGGATCGGCGCTCGGGCCTCTGGTCCTCACCCCCTTCCTACACCTTGCCCCGATCGCCAACTCGCTATTTCGAGATGGAGACGCGCATTGTGTTTTGACAGGCTGCAACGCTCCGTTTTTGGGCAGCGGGTGCCAGTAAGATTTCTCTTTCTTGATATCTTGACAATATCGTTACCACTCTTCGATTAGAGCGCGGCCATATAAGTTCCAAATTATATTTCGATAATTTAATAGCCTGCAGGCTATGTGCTAGGCGGGTTTTAGCGAGAATGGGCCTTTGCTGATTTCATTTCACATTATAAATAACGTATAAATATTTAAAGTATAAATAAAAACGTATAAATATATAAAGTATAAATAAATAACCTATAAATGAAAATGTATAAATGTGTTAAGTATAAATAAATAACCTATAAATAAAAACGTATGTGTAAAGTATAAATAAACGACCTATAAATAAACAACCTATAAGTAAATAGTCTATAAATAAATAGTCTGTAAATAAATAGTCTATAAATAAATAGTCTGTAAATAAATAGTCTGTAAATAAATAGTCTGTAAATAAATAGTCTATAAATAAATAATCTATAAATAAATATTCTATAAATAAATAGCTTATAAATAAATAAACTATAAATAAATAGTCTATAAATTAATAGTCTATAAATAAATAGTCTATAAATAAATAGTCTATAAATAAATAGTCTATAAATAAATAGTCTATAAATAAATAGTCTATAAATAAATAGTCTATAAATAAATGGTCTATAAATAAATAGTCTATAAATAAATAGTCTGTAAATAAATAGTCTGTAAATAAATAGTCTGTAAATAAATAGTCTAAAAATAAATAGTCTAAAAATAAATAACAAATAAATAAATAACTAATAAATAAATAACCAATAAATTAATAACCTATAAATAAATAACCTATAAGTAAATAACCTAAAATTAAATAACCGAAACACAAATAACCGATAAATATATAGCCTATAAATAAATACCCTATAAATAAATAGCCTATAAATAAATAAGTTAAAAGGAACCAACTATGGACTGCATTGTAAAGGATGATAAAATTGGCGAATAAGTAGATAAGTCCATAAAGAAAAGGGATAATAAAGCTAAACCCTAAACAAATTTGAAGAAATTTAAAAACTTACTAATAGCTTGTACCGATAGATCTTCAAGCAAACAAAAACACGAAACTCGGACCAAATAGATCTTCGAGTGAATAATTAAATTAAATTAAATTAAATAAAATAAAATAGCCAGAAAATCCAACGGTAGACCGGTTTCGTCCTATTTGGGACTCGTCAGTACCGTGCGGGAAATCTGGCTTGCGACTATAAATAAATAACCTATAAATAAATAGCCTATAAATAAATAGCCTATAAATAAATAGCCTATAAATAAATAGCCTATAAATAAATAGCCTATAAATAAATAGCCTATAAATAAATAGCCTATAAATAAATAGCCTATAAATAAATAGCGTTCAAATAAATAGCGTTCAAATAAATAACACTTCATTCCACAGGTAGCTTTTACAAATTATTTCGATTGGATAACATTTACATTTTAAATAAGCTCTCTTGCATTGGAAAATAGGCTTCGTGGCAACACTAATGACGTACAGCGGCAAAAAATGTAATAAATAGCTGTTTTTCATCTGCTCGCTACATTGGTTTTCAAAACACTACAATATCAACTGTTAAACCAGACAATAATACTCAAGCGGACGAATTTAAGAGTCGCCATAGTTCTGTTTGATAAATGTAGATGTCGCTATATCGTTTACGCCCAAAATATTCTTCTTAAAAAGTACCGCTAGTTTTCGCCATCTCGATTTCAATATCTTGTATTTTCTTTAAGAATTTCATTTGCATAATTTTAAGTCTGACAATTTTTTAAACTTTTATTTCGTGAATTAAAAAACCCATCCTTGATTAATTTTACGATAATTTATTTTTACCATTCGCTGACTACAAAACCTGGACTAAAACTTGGATTGTTTGAACCTGTACCACACCTTAAGACTCGATTTGATATCCCAAAAATTAAATAAAAAATATATCTTATCTCTTTTAGAATCAAACAGTAACGAAAATGACAAATCAAACTTGATTTCAAAATTGAATACGAAACGGGGCCGATCCCAATTCGATTTTAATCGAAAATTACAATCCAAAATGTGTTACATTTGAATCAACTACAATGCAGGAAATTTCACTTTATTCCTATATGGTCATAATTATTTGATGTCAACAAAATTGCATTCAAACTGAATCTGTCTTGATTCCAGTTAGATCAACACTTGGACATTGGATCGTCTAAAGCTACGTTACCACAAACCAGAGAAGTTAGTCTTCGCGAGTAAGGGTAAGGGAATTTACAACCGTTGACTTTCGGAGATGTTCTACTAAATAATAGCAGCGTATAAAAATTTAAATTTAAAATTATTAAAATTTTAATATTCTATTAGCGAATTATGAAAACATCGTGTTCATCAAACGAATGGAGATCCTACAAAAACGTAATTCCTAAAGAGCAAATTACTAAATATTTCGCAAATTTAAAAGTATGCCTGTTTAAATTTCATTTACCGTAGTATAACGTCTAAGCAGGTTAACCTCTTTAAACTACAAGTTACAAACCGCGTCACTAGGTCCAATAATATATTAGAAACTCCATTATGTAACACAACAATAAAACTAACATCGTTATTATACGCGGGAGTTAAGTTATTTAACCGGTACTATAATAAAATTGAAAACTTCAATACCGTGTCAAGAGTTAAAAAACGTTTAAAAATAATTTTCGAAAGCTATTAGTTAAATTTATTATTGTAAGACTCTAAATAATGGCATCCAAACTTTTAGAATTTTAGTAACTTTCTGGTTTTTTACCTAATATTAATTTTTATTTTTATTGTTCTTCTGTTATCTTATAATCAGAAAAAAGTGTATAGTTGGTCAATGCAAGAGGGCTATAAGTCATGTTGACTTGGTCCTCTAAGCAAAAATATGTACATGCGGTTAAAACTAAAAATATTTTGAATTTGAATTTGAAAGCGGGTTGCAAATGGGCTGAACCAGACCGGAGTCGAGAGTTGGCTTAACCAGCTCGCGTTTACGCCACTATATTGAATTTAAATTATTAGTCGTGCAAGAGACAGGCTCTAAACATCGTCGGCAATGCTGTATACAGGCTTAGAATAGCATCTCGGAGGAAAGCCAGCCTGATATGCTAAATGACAGACTGCAGTTGAATAGGGACTACGCAACTGGGGAACTAAACTTGTTAAAGCGAGCCCGTCAATTCCAGCTAATTCCGCGGACAATGTGTGTGTAGCATCTTACTCTGACGACTAACCCTTAACTCGACTATAGACACCGTATCGGAGAGGTTGGGGAACCCAATTTTCGTTTCGGATAGATGCCAGCCTTGCCCCTTAGGTAAATACCCCCAGGCCAGAGATGGAGCCTGGAAAGCTAGAACAGGAGGCGAGACAGATCAATTGGATGCTTGAAGGATTGTAGTTTCTCATTGCTGGATTTATCTCAACGGAGAGCTGCCTTTTCCCTCTCTCCTGCTTTCTCTTTTCTCCCAACGATTCATAATTTAGAGTACAATAAATCATGGTGGTGCCTTGGCTAGAAATACTTCATGAACCCCCGAAGCGTCGAGTTCATGTCCATTTCAACGCCTTCAAGTTTCAAGTGAACATGTTGAAGGTCTCTTATATTCGTACGAAATTGGTGACAATTTAATTAATCGGTATTTTATTTTTAGTTGATTTATTTCAAATGTACAGAATAAAGGTATATACAGGAAGCGTACAGAATATATATATATATGTATATGCAGGATGTTTCAAAAGGTTATGCAAAATTTGAAGGAGTTGTAGGGGGTGAGTTGAGAAGTTTTACTGTTTTTCCCCATTTTAATACGATGAGTTAAAAGAGCACCAGAGAGCTTCAAAGTGTGGCCTACTAGCCCCGGGAAGTAGGCTGCAACAAGCGCAAAACCAAGCAGCAGGGAAATGCGAACATTAAGGTTTGGGTTCGTGTGATAGGTGAAAAAAGATTTTGTAAACAAATCGAGGTAACCAGCGTAAAAAAGTAAACTTAAACACTATTTAAAGTCCCTGCTGCTTGTGTTGTGCTTCTTGCAGCCTACTTTCAGGGGCTAGTTGGCCACACTTTGAAGCTCTCTGGCGCTCTTTTAATTCATCGTAGGAAAATGAAAAAAAAACAGGCATTCTTCTCAACTCACCCCCTACAACTCCTTACAATTTTTACATAACCTTTGAAACACGTACCTTGTATATGCATATATATTGCTTAACCTATTACAAAAAATGTAATTGTATTAATATAATTTGCTCATTGATATTAGAAAAAAAACTTTAAATGTATCTTCTAATATCAAGAAAAAATATTAAGCAAAATTTCTGATTTTTAAAATATCTGAAATTATACGTTTTCTCTATTTTAAGAAATTTCCTGCTTTCTTACGAATAAAATAATTTATTTCTTATTTTATTCCGATGAGTTTGCTGATAAATCTATTTATATCACGGGTATACATTAAGGAGTAATTGGAAAGTAATAACACAGGCCATCATAAAACGTACAAATTAATACTCTTCGTATAGAATTTAGAAAGTATTTTTTCTGTTCCTTCTCTTCAATTTGAAACTTTCTAGTCTGATAGTTTTATTTATCGAACAGTCTGTCGATGATCTATTTTGGTCGAACAATAGTGATGCTCAATGGCCAGCCATCATTTCCACCCCGAAATCAATTTGCGCTTTCTATTTTTGCAAGCTGACGCTAATGAAGAATTTACCTCCGCGATGAAGCTCGGTTTCAAATGATTTCGAATATAGATCGATCTCGTTATTTCCCCCGCCACTGTTCTAATTTTAATACGCGGTATATATACAACTCTTGATAATTAGTCCCCGTTTTCAATTCCGTTCTTTTTATATTTAGACTTTTAAATCTTTCAAAATATGCTACGCGGCTACAACGTAGAAAATTAATTTTTATCCATTTAAAAATAATTTCGTTCGCAATCCCTTTGCTTTAGACCTTACCGTGATAAATAATAACAAGTTGGCAAGCCAAAATATACCTCTCCTCGGAAGAGTTTTTAATTTTCAGTGAAGCGTAACTGTATCCGTGGTTCTGCGGTAAAACGCTCACCTGTCGTTCAAGAGGGCTCGGGTTCGAATCCCGGCTGATTAAAAAATTATACTACACCCAATGACAGAAAGAGGGCGCTTTTGGAAAAAAACTTTTCCCTGATTCTAAGAAACTGCGTACGCCCCGAAAATGCGAACGCGTTCGCAGGCCTGACAGACAGACCCACAGACACGGTGGTTGTATAACCCCTCCTAGGGTACAAAGTCCCCTCGGAGAGGTAAAAATTTTCAAATTGTAAAAAATTATTGGTATATTTATATATTTTCATTGAGCGTTGATATTTGCCCAAGATAATTGCGTGAAAAATTTATTAGACTAATCCATAAACCCCCTCAAGGTCTGAGTGAAGGCCAGATATATTCCGTAAGATAAAACGAAGAGTCTCTTTGTTGACATTTATGATTAAAGGAGCTTGGCTTTGGAAATAATTAATTTAGAACCTTTTGCCTCCTCTCTGGCAGACTCCGGTAGACATATTGTCGTTACCCGCCGCCCCCGATAGATGGCGGAAGAGGGCGCAGTTCATTTTTAAAATTTTAGACATTCTGGAGACAGAGAGAATAGAGAAACGTAAACGCGTTGGGGCTTGCCGGGGCAGGGTGTGTGCGGGGGGGTAGACTTACCGGGAACTTCTACCCCCTCCGAGGAGATTTGGAAAGATGGCGGGAGAATTTGATAGAGATGTTTGCCTAGGTTATTATGCCACCGGGATGAAATCTGTCTTAGAAAGTGGCGAATGTAAACAAGGAGACTTTTGGCTCTCGGGGTTGGGGTTGGGGTTTGGGTTGGCCCGCGAGTGATACAACTAGGAGTGCCATTTCAATCCCGAAGCAGATTTTTTTCCCTCCCCACCCTCAACGTATCGTGCGACTGAATTGATTAGTCCAGAATGAAGTGTCAAGAGCGTGTCACTCACTTTTGCATGGTGTTAAGCCCACCATCTCTGAAATTCGTAAGGAAAAAAATATTCTCAACTTTTTCCCCGAAGAAATCAATTGTGCTTTAAGGAGAATTTATCATTCGCTTTTCGTCTCTTTGGAGATTTTTTTTCTATTTGAAGGATGGTAGCTTCTGATTGATTAAATTTAATTTTCTTTTAAACAGATTTGAATATACAAATACGGGTGTTTTAATCCGGGGGAAAACGGCTAGTTTATGGAAGCGTTTTTGTCGTAAATTTTAATGCAGTTACTTATTAAATCAGTACTTGTTTGTAAGAAAATTACATCAACGCGATAACATGACGCCTGATTTTATGAAAGATTTTCTCATAGTAATCTAGCTAATGCACACCTTTTGCCATAAATTTAGTCAATCGGCAAAATATTGGGAATCGGTAAACAATTAGTCAATCTGCATAATTTAGTCAACCATCTTGAATTTTAAACAAACGAAATTTAGTTAATTTATCGATGTTAATTGCTGCCAATCGGCTTAAATTTAATCAATCGGAATTAATTGCTGCCAATCGGCTTATATTTAATCAATCGAAATAAATTTAGACAATCGACATAAATCCACTCAGTCGTCATAAATTTAGTTATTCGGCATACATTTTAATCAATCGACACGGATTCAGTCAATCGACACGGATTCAGTCAATCGACACGGATTCAGTCAATCGACACGGATTTAATCAATTGACACGGATTTAATCAATCGACACGGATTTAATCAATCGACACGGATTTAATCAATCGACACGGATTTAATCAATCGACACGGATTTAATCAATAGACACGGATTTAATCAATCGACACGGATTTATTTAATCGACACGGATTTAATCAATCGACACGGAATTAGTCAATCGACACGGATTTAATCAATCGACACGGATTTAATCAATCGACACGGATTTAATCAATCGACACGGATTTAATCAATCGACACGGATGTAGTCAATCGACTCCCCTGATTTCAAAAATGACTTTTTAATTATAAATAATTTAAATAATTATTATTTAAAATAATATTCATAATTATTAAGAAAAAACCTACAGAATTATCAATTATTTAATAAAAAAAACATCACAAATAGGAAGTAGAATAGGCTAAATTAGCTAGAGTATAAATTTTTAATTTAGTTTTTATACTTTCTTTAAAAAATTTCCACGGTTTTAGCCAATCGGCAAAAATTTGTGTCCGTCGGCACAAGGTTAGTCAATTGGCATAAATTAAATAAATTGGCATGAATATTAATTAATATAAAATTTAAATCGATCAATACACCTTGCATCGATTGGAATCATTTTAATCATTCGTCCTTAATCGATATATTTTCCAAACCATTTTTTGAAAAGGGTGCATCCAATTTAATTCTATTCGCGGCGGAAGAGAGAGAGAAATACAGACCTTAGAGATAGTGCTTTTAATGTAGTCCGCTGCGTGGCGCTGTAGGAGGAAGAGGGGCGACTAGATTGAGCAGCCGCGGTGGCAATCGAAGTCGAATTGAATGTTAATTCCTATTAAATTTGCATTCGCTTTTAATCCGGGATTAGAGAGGAGCTAAATATTCCGTTGTGGAGAGCGAATGAAAGAGCTTTTGCCCATAATTCCCGAGAAAATGGCGCCCCTTTTCTATGCTGGCGGTCGAAAAGGCCTCTGTTTCCGAAATTGGCAATCATTTAAGAATGAACCCGGGGCCCTCCTTTCGGCGCCGCCAAAAGGGAATTTGACTGCGCCTAACTTAATCCATTGGCGGCCGCCCGCTGGTTTGCATCTTCTAAAGCCAAGATCTATTAATATAGATACGTTGTACCATCCGTCGACTGTTATCGTCATGTTTGGCAGCGCTAATTATTTATTACACCGCTTTTATAACAAGGCTATTAAAAGTTGGGGCCCTGTTTTATGATGCGTTATGAAGGTGCGTAGGTTAGCATCCACTTTTCGATCCATTAAAGTTCAAATAATTAGTTTGTGTTTTTGGCAGTTATGTACTAGTCCATATTATTATCTAAGTGTTCTTGTGTCGGTATGCCATAGCGATCATCATGTTCTCTTTGTAGTTTTTGAACTAGCGGACTGAGGGCACCCCACTAGCTTCGTTTCCCTTTGTAGTTTTTGAACTAGCGGACTGAGAGCACCCCACTAGCTTCGTTTTCCCTTTGTAGTTTTTGAACTAGCGGACTGAGGGCACCCCACTAGCTTCGTTTCCCTTTGTAGTTTTTGAACTAGCGGACTGAGAGCACCCCACTAGCTTCGTTTTCCCTTTGTAGTTTTTGGACTAGCGGACTGAGGGCACCCCACTAGCTTCGTTTTCCCTTTGTAGTTTTTGAACTAGTGGACTGAGAGCACCCCACTAGCTTGTTTTCCCTTTGTAGTTTTTGGACTAGCGGACTGAGGGCACCCCACTAGCTTCGTTTTCCCTTTGTAGTTTTTGAACTAGCGGACTGAGAGCACCCCACTAGCTTGTTTTCCCTTTGTAGTTTTTGGACTAGCGGACTGAGGGCACCCCACTAGCTTCGTTTTCCCTTTGTAGTTTTTGGACTAGCGGACTGAGGGCACCCCACTAGCTTCGTTTTCCCTTTGTAGTTTTTGAACTAGCGGACTGAGAGCACCCCACTAGCTTGTTTTCCCTTTGTAGTTTTTGAACTAGCGGACTGAGGGCACCCCACTAGCTTCGTTTCCCTTTGTAGTTTTTGAACTAGCGGACTGAGAGCACCCCACTAGCTTGTTTTCCCTTTGTAGTTTTTGGACTAGCGGACTGAGGGCACCCCACTAGCTTCGTTTTCCCTTTGTAGTTTTTGAACTAGCGGACTGAGAGCACCCCACTAGCTTGTTTTCCCTTTGTAGTTTTTGGACTAGCGGACTGAGGGCACCCCACTAGCTTGTTTTCCCTTTGTAGTTTTTGGACTAGCGGACTGAGGGCACCCCACTAGCTTCGTTTTCCCTTTGTAGTTTTTGAACTAGCGGACTGAGAGCACCCCACTAGCTTGTTTTCCCTTTGTAGTTTTTGGACTAGCGGACTGAGGGCACCCCACTAGCTTGTTTTCCCGTTGTAGTTTTTGGACTAGCGGACTGAGAGCACCCCACTAGCTTGTTTTCCCTTTGTAGTTTTTGGACTAGCGGACTGAGGGCACCCCACTAGCTTCGTTTTCCCTTTGTAGTTTTTGAACTAGCGGACTGAGGGCACCCCAGTAGCTTCGTTTTCCCTTTGTAGTTTTTGAACTAGCGGACTGAGAGCACCCCACTAGCTTGTTTTCCCTTTGTAGTTTTTGAACTAGCGGACTGAGGGCACCCCACTAGCTTCGTTTTCCCTTTGTAGTTTTTGAACTAGCGGACTGAGAGCACCCCACTAGCTTGTTTTCCCTTTGTAGTTTTTGAACTAGCGGACTGAGGGCACCCCACTAGCTTCGTTTCCCTTTGTAGTTTTTGAACTAGCGGACTGAGGGCACCCCACTAGCTTCGTTTTCCCTTTGTAGTTTTTGAACTAGCGGACTGAGGGCACCCCAGTAGCTTCGTTTTCCCTTTGTAGTTTTTGAACTAGCGGACTGAGAGCACCCCACTAGCTTGTTTTCCCTTTGTAGTTTTTGAACTAGCGGACTGAGAGCACCCCACTAGCTTGTTTTCCCTTTGTAGTTTTTGAACTAGCGGACTGAGGGCACCCCACTAGCTTCGTTTTCCCTTTGTAGTTTTTGAACTAGCGGACTCAGAGCACCCCACTAGCTTCACTTTCCCTTTGTAGTTTTTGGACTCGTGGACTTAGATCGGTTTGCTAGCCTGTCTGTAAAACTTTCAGTATAGCCGGAACCGCTACACTATTCATAACAAGAAAATTCACTTTCGTTTTCGTTGCATATTAAACAACGCAGAAATTAATTCACGGTCATATTTATTCTAAAAGGAATATTATGAATTAAATTTTAAATATTTCCCATATCTTGTATGGATTGTTTTTACTGGGAGCTTTACCAATTTGTGCATTAAGTCAAATATTACAATATACCAATAATATTAGGAACGCTAGTTGGATGTTATGATTTATGAACTAAAAACTGTCTAGACTGAAAAATGAAAAGGTTTGATTGTGAAGAAATAACGCCAGGCTAAGACTTTTTGAACTGTAAAACGAAAATCGCAGTGTTCTCGATAGCGCGTTTTCAGATAATTCCCTACTGTTATTGTTAGCCAAATCTCTGACGTTCACTATGAAATATATATGTTCGTCTGAGCCGTATTAGAAACTTTAGACTGTGAAACGTAAAAGAAAAACGTGTAAAAAGCTAACTTTAATCAGTACTTTTCTTGAACCTAAAAGTACTCAGTTTTTAATGCACATAAACAAGAACACGTAAAATATATAATTAGTTTCTTAGGATAGGGTTAGGAAAAAGGGCCGTAAAAACCCTAGCTAAACTATGATTGGTTGGAACCGCTATCACGGGGTGCGGAAGAGGTTGAGCTATCGGAAATTCTAGTTGAATTCTGTGTCCCTTTAACTTGGGCGTATTTAAGAGGTGCTTATGGGTTAACCTAAACCGGTCAGTGTCATACTTATGTTTGTAACCTTACAATATTTTAAAGTAGAGATGAAAGACTAATATGGTTTAAATTTTGAGTTCATCCACATCTAGAACGTCGAGTACGTATTTTTCACCGCATTAATGGATTCTAGATTTAGTTCACCCCTAAATAGGTATATATATTTCCGCGAAAATCCGCTTTTAGACGAAACCTTCTGGGCATGAAAAGACCTTTTAAAACAGGCGGAGCTGGGATTTAGTTCGGTCGTCTATAAACAGAGGGCGCCACGTGACTGGCCCCGCCTTAGGAAATTAATTTACAGAAAGGCGAACGAAGGGAAAAAAAACGACAGGCTCTTAGCATGAAACGGAAGTACTTAGCCCGCTCTGGCTTTTACACGGGCCATCTTTAATACCTCGCCACTAGCGCCATCTCGGGGTCTGCCGCTAAACGGCCCCAGGCCCCGTTTTTAATCCCCATTTTTGTTTGCTCCGCGCGTATATCGATAGCCGCGGAGACACCTAGCGAGTGCTGGTGGAACTAAACGAAGTCGCGAAAGCTTAAGCTTTTATAGGGATATTTTTTTGTCGCTGGTGAATTTGTTATAATAGCCAAAAAGCAATATAAAAGGCCTGGCAATAGGCCCTCAGGACTCTGCGGACTTAATCCGAGCAGCTAGCGATCCGGCGCAAATATATTCCTAAGTGTATGTACCCTGGGTTTAGTGGCCTGGAAGAAAAAAAATTACGCGCAATATTTGCCATTAAATCTCACGCACCCTTGCTGCATCAAAGGATGGAGTTAGGTTTTTTTTCTCATCTTTGAGACAGCCTTTAAAGAAGGTTTTAATTAAGGAACGGTTCTGTCTTATTTTTAAAATTAAAAGCCCTATAAGAAGCTTTTTTACGCGCCTTTTAAAATTAAGAATTTTTATTGAGAAAGTTTGTCGACGTGGAAAGACTTCTTGGCAAATATCGCAACGACAAAGATTCGTTAAAAGCAGGTTGTGTGAAATTTCAACCCTATTGTGTGTACACCTCCGTGCATCCAATTTAAGCCAATATTAGAATTTGTTAATCCATTTCTGTTTTTCCAAAATTATCTCTCTTTTATGAATATTCATTGGGAGAAAGACGACTTTACGAAATTTAATTAAAATACTGGAGTTTCGTCTGTTTTGCCAGAACCTTAATTAAAGTTCTTTTTCAATGATAATGTATGCAAGGTACAAATTACAAAGGGCTAAGATTGCTCACGTTATCTCGAAAGACTAAAATATGGTGCTTAAATTACTTATATCAATTTTAGTAAGTTTGAATTACCATCCGCATCTGTAGTCAAGTTACTAGAGTAAATATAGTTCGAGTAGCGATACAACTAGGGTAATATGTCGGTGAAAAGGTGCAAAGATATCCAATGTCACCAAGTGCGTTGTATGGCCACAAAGTATTTGTAGCTGTCTCGTGGGTGTGACCTTTTTTCGTGGCCATGGTAACGTAACCGTGACATCTAAGAGCAACAAACACAAGGAGAACGCAGTGTTGTGTACAAATTTCATTGTACGAGCCTTTTCGCTGAACTTTTTACGGAAAGGGGGAAGACAATTTCTAAATTTTTCCCTTCCGACGGCAGCAGGCAGTAGGCGCTAAAGCGTCTAACCAATGAAAACTGTACGCAAGAAAATGCACGACTTTTGACGTGTTGCGCTCTCCTTGTGTGGGGTGCTGTTTCGCTTCGTGATCTCTCACGTTAAATAAACTATAACCACTTAAGTACAGCAGTGCGCACCGATTTTTTAACAGCTCAAGTGGTCAGACTACATTTTCAAGAATTGAAATTGAAAGGCCTAAATAAAATATCTAGGACACGAAACCTTATGTAAATTTGCGTTATAAGTTGAATATTAGTAAGGCCGTGCCCACGCATTCATTTCGAAAAGCGAACTTGCATTGACCAAGTGATTCGGAATATCATTGGTGTAGTAATTCGGAGAGTCACCAATCGATGGCGCTAGTCGTCGTGATGGCGCGAGGGATTGCGTCCCTCCCAAGTGACGTGACCTCCGTGGCGTGCTCTTCATCTGTCAAGGCGCGCTTCTTTCTCTATTTTTGACGTAGTGAGCCCCAAAAGAAACAGACAGAAAATCGCTTTGGTGGCTAGAGCTCACTCCGCTGTATTACGCTTCTGTTAGAATGTCCGATCCGTTCCTTAACACTCGGTTAAGCGCAGTTTGCCGAGAACAGCTTGGCGGGCCTTCGATCAGCTTCCGCCACGCTGCGCTCTTGAACTGTTGAAACGCGCTCGAATAACTCTTCTCTTATCATACTTAACCGAGAGCCCGTAGATAAACTAACTAAGCACGCGACTCTCACTTCCTTCTCAATTGGACCCGGAAATTGGTAAGCCCGGTTTTGCCCGATCTCTCGCAGGTCTTTCGTTACCTAACCGCGCTGCGGTTGTACGAGTAAAAAATCCTGGAAACGTAATGCTTGACAAATGAAGAAAATGATATGGCGAACATACGGCAAAACCCGGCACTTCGACGAAAGGCAACCAATAGGTCGTCTTGCCTTTAATATCATTGCCCGGTCAGTCCGTAGTTGTTGCTATATTTAGCGACTTTGTTTGTTACGCCCGTATTCCGCGCGAGCTTTACCTATTAGTAGAAAGCGTGTGTGGGTGTTTTTGCTTATTTTGGAACGCGTAGATGTCGCTGGCGATCATGTAGGATTTCCCAGAACTCTATATTTATGCTTCCGAGCCGTGTTTAGCTATCTAAGCCAGCTCTGCGGGTAGGCAATAGAATTACACCCACGCTCCGGATATCCAAGTTTATCTCCGACTCGGATACAATTTCGAGAATTCGTAAAAGTATTAGTTGAATTATTAATACGATTTTACAGGTCCACTTGTACGACTAAAAATTATATTAACATTTTATTCCCGTGTTCTTGAATAGTTTCGACAGAAGATTATGATGAAATGCTACATTTTTAGTGAATAATATTTTGCTGTCTAATGATATTTAGCGGAAATTATTAATTTTCCTCAATTGTTAGCGAAAGGAATCTTATTAAATTAAATCTTGTTATTTTCGATTACAATATCGCTTGAATATGTTTCTTAAAATTCTCAACTTCTTTCTTTTAGACTATCCTTTTAAATTGGCGCCATCTAGCAACGAATAGAAGCATTAAAGTCGAACATCTTATGGCTTCACTATATATGTTTTTTTCCCTGTAAGCCATTTTGAAATTCGGTTCATTAAATTAATAATATAATAATATAATAATATCATAATATCGTAATATAGTAATATAATAATGTAATAATATAATAATGTAATAATGTAATAATGTAATAATGTAATAATGTAATAATGTAATAATGTAATAATGTAATAATGTAATAATGTAATAATGTAATAATGTAATAATGTAATAATGTAATAATGTAATAATATAGTAATATAGTAATATCATAATGTAATAATGTAGTAATGTAGTAATATCATAATATCATAATATCATAATGTAGTAATATCATAATATCATAATGTAGTAATATCATAATATCATAATATCATAATATCATAATATCATAATGTAGTAAGTGTAGTAATATCATAATATCATAATGTAATAATGTAATAATATAGTAATATAGTAATATAGTAATATCATAATGTAATAATGTAGTAATGTAGTAATATCATAATATCATAATATCATAATGTAGTAATGTAGTAATATCATAATATCATAATATCATAATGTAGTAATGTAGTAATATCATAATATCATAATGTAGTAATATCATAATATCATAATATCATAATATCATAATGTAGTAATGTAGTAATATCATAATATCATAATGTAATAATGTAATAATATTTGTTATATTTCACGATTCACCTTCGACCTTAACTATATTCGCAAATTGTGATGTTAGAATATTTTAGACCAGTAACCGTACAAGTAACCATCTTCATGTCTGTCAATAAATCACAGGCTATATTAGAAGTCCACTACGGTGGGCTGGCCCACCCGTAATAAAGGCTACTTTTTTACCATCATTCCTCCTTGCATATAGATGGCGCGACTACCCCGGGATAAGTAGCTTGCCTCGAAGTTGCGCCACGACTCATAACGAATATAAATCGCTCCTTTTCGCAGTGGCGCGTGCTGGTTCATTCAATACGCGATGGCCCTCTGACGGCGTCACCCGGAACTAAATGACTCGATTTTTTTTCTCCCGGAAGATGGAGTTCGAAACCCACCGCTCGTAAACATATCGTTGATCTTAATTCTGGAAACAGATCTGGAGGGTAGCAAACCGCGTCAGATTGCAATTCTCTATTTTCATAACTCACGCTACGAAATTTATTTCTTTGGAATTTTTAGTGAGATTTAATCGATGATTTGAAACGTTATGGTTCCTAACCTCCTCTTATAATTATTTAAATATAAAACAACCCATATCAATTGAAATTATTATAAAATAGTGCTGTTTATTTACTCTGAATTTAATATTAGTATTAATATATAATCAGTTAGACTAATAGCCAAGGCACCACCTTAGTCCTAAGTCATCAAGCGAATTTTGAAGCCGGGTTACAATGCGTAGGAGGGTGGTGGAAAGCCCTGCATGCCACACGATCGAGCCAATAGCTCCCTACACTAACTATTACCGTTAACCTCAACAAGTTTTTATGGAGGGGGAAACCGAAGAGCTCGGGGGAAAAACCCTTAAACCAGTGGGGAGAGAACTTGCAAACTCAACGCGGAAGGAGTTGTTTCGAGGTTTCACCCAGTGCCACAAGCTGGGATCGAACCCGTCTCCTCTTGCTGCGAGGCGAAAGTGCTAACCACTCCGCCACCCCACCACATAAACCCGAAACCTTCTCAGGTTCGAGTCTGATTAGAATGAGCACTACATTCAAGCTAAAACCGCGGAAGCACACACTGCGTAACACCGATTAAAAATAAAAAGGATATATTTTTATTATTTTGTGTAGAAAGCACTATTTTTTTCCGACACGGAATTTGAAAAATCAATGGGAGCATACGATAGTACATATTTCAAATGTTTAAGTAGTAGCAGAAGTAAATAATACAGCTCTTACGAGATAACAATTCATATATATTGATTTTCTAAAATTATTTCATCGATAAAAGATGGTTTATCAATAGGAAAATCTACGCAATTCAATTTTAACATTTTAAATCTTTACCGAATTAATATTCTCGGTAAAGTTTAAAATTGAGCTCGGCGTTTGGATAAACATTAACCAATTATTTTATTTTTATCCATAACCTACAATTATCCGAAAATATAAATTATTTTTTGCATCTTAAATCGTTGTTTATCCATGGATAATATCCATAAATAAACAGTTAACCAAAATATTTACGATTAATCGAAATTTTGTCAGTTAATTTATTTGTTACGCAGAGCTTTAGTTTAAAACGTGATAGGGTCTCCACATTCGCGATTTGGCGGAAATTTCGTGCTGAACGAAGATACACGCATACTTCTATCGTAAGATAATATTATACACTTCTGGTAATAGTAATAAACAACCGACACTTCATTTTAAGATATATTTTATATACTTACGGTATTATTTATGATCTGCCATTATTTAAGTAGGCGTTAAATGACTATCTACGAGTAATACAGCCTCCACCGAAATGTGTAATCGCGCGTTGCCTTTATGACTTGTCAAGTTGTCAAATGTGTAAGAACAGCGCACGATAAGCGCCGGAATTATGCCGAAGAATTATAATAAACATTTTGCCCCCTTTTATCACGCCATCAGTCAAGCTGCGGACTTTCACAGTCGCAATCTACGGAGGTCGATTTTGTTCCTTTAGTGGCAACGAAAAAGCCAACTCAACTAGCGTTCTGCGCGTATTGATAAATTTGCTGCTGGACAGGCGAGGTTGTAGTTCTCATTTGGGTGTCGAAAGGGTACGTTTCCTTTTTGGCTCGCTCACGTACCCCACGCCGAAGTTAGTCACGTACGGTTTGCTTTGAATATGAGCTTTACTGCTCTTGAATATTAAACTTTATATATCCCGCTTGCAGGTTTTCCCATTGTATTTTCATTTTATTTTCATCTACGGATTCGCGTTGGGCTCTTTAATGTTTTTAGTGTTTTGCCGACTATTTTCAGGTAACGGAGAATATGGGTTGTATACCATTGAACCAAATCCCGTTCGACCGAATCCCATTGAACCGAAAAGTATTTTCGTTTATAGCCCAACATGGCGGGATTCAGTTGAATGGGAAATTTACATCTGGTTCGTTTTCACTTCGGGTAGGCTAGTTCAGGTTGGGTTAGGTTAGGTTAGGTTAGTTCAGGTTGGGTTGGGTTAGGTTAGTTCAGGTTGGGTTGGGTTAGGTTAGGTTAGGTTAGGTTAGGTTGGGTTAGGTTAGATATGGTAGGCAACTATTTCACGTCGGGTCTTATCAAGGTTATTTTCCAAAATTAAACCCGGAAAATATCAAATTTCAAGGGAAAAAGGTCTAAAAATACACGTCGGTACGAAATAATAAATATTTAAGACATAGTTTAGTCCAAATTAGATATACTATCGTCACGTAACCTACGATATATAAATATGTATCACTAATGATAAATAAAACCGCGCAAAATGTTGTTTTCAGTCGATTGGAATTCGGTTGAATGGTACATTCGGACGAATGGGATTTCGGTCCAATGGTCTACAATCTATTCAAGGTATGTGCTTTGCATTCTAGTGATACAATAATAATAATAATCAGCTAGGCTAATACCCAAGGCACCACCATAGGCCTAAGTCATCAAGTGACTTTTAAAGCCACTAATCCAGGTGGTAGGGTAACAATGCGTAGGAGGGTGGTGGCAAGCCCTTCATTCCACGCGAGCCAACAGCTCTCTACACTCCCTATTACCGTTAACCTCTACAAGTTTTTATGGAAGGGGAAACCGAAGAGCTCGGGGGAAAACCCCTTAAACAAATGGGAGATAACTCCAGGAGGTGAACTGGTCGGTGCTCACCTATTCTCTTTCCACCTAAATACAGTCTTGTATCCAGCTATTGCCGTAATTACATTGCAAATTAAACGGTAAACGAAAATTACTGTTCAGCGAAATTAAGTCTCATTTGGTTCGTTAATTACCAAACTCACGCCAAATTATAATTAAAATTTCACGCTCTAATTTGTTTTAATTCAATTAAAATGAAAGTTAATTAAGAAGTTCAAACTTTAAATTGTTATTAGTTACGGATTATGGGTTAGGTATTCTATTACGAAAATGCATTAAGTTTAGATTTTCGACTTAATTATGTTAATAACATAACATTTTTATATCGTACAAACGTTTCTAAAGAATTTATAACAAATTCTTTAAAGACTTATAACGACTTTAGAATTTTCTACTGAAAATCTTTTATATTGAGTCACTCTTAAAGATTTGGAACTATAGATAATGCTAGAAATATAAAGTATTTCTCTTCGAATACTTCTAATGTTATTCACTTGAAGTTCCCGAAGCTTTTTTCAAAATAAGCTTTTGAAAAAATATTGTGCGGAGAAAAATACTTATAATAAAACAGATTCTAAAAATAATACATAAGGTAAATATGGCTAATAAAATATGTGCAAATTCCTTCTCAGAGTTAATTTTACATTTTACATCATTAGGCGGAGTAATACACGCGGCGCTTTTTTCAGTCGTGATGCGGTGAATGCTTCCGCGGTTTGACAAACATTTCGTGCCCATTGATTTTACTAACGTACTTACCTCGTAAGAAAAGTATTATTTACTTCTGATAACAACCAGGTTATTTAAACACATTTAATTTACTGTTGCGAAAATTATTCAAAATATTATTTATATAGTTCGCTCTGTTTGGGATAAATTTTTCAGAACTACCAGCTCGTTTTTTATCTAAATCTAAAGAATTGTAAACCTCGAAACTTTTAAATCTTGAGAATTGTAAACCCCGAAACTTTTAAATCTTGAGAATTGTAAACCTCGAAATTTTTAAATCTAAAGGATTGTAAACCTCGAAATTTTTAAATCTAAAGAATTGTAAACCTCGAAATTTTTAAATCTAAAGAGTTGTAAACCTCGAAATTTTTAAATCTAAAGAATTGTAAACCTCGAAACTTTTAAATCTAAAGAATTGTAAACCTCGAAATTTTTAAATCTAAAGAATTGTAAACCTCGAAACTTTTAAATCTAAAGAATTGTAAACCTCGAAACTTTTAAATCTTGAAAATTTAATATCTCGAAATTTTAAAATCTAAAGAATTGTAAACCTCGAAATTTTAAAATCTAAAGAATTGTAAACCTCGAAATTTTTAAATATTGAAATTTTTAGTATCAACATATTTAAATCTTGAAATTTTTAAATCTCAAAATTTTAAATTCCGAAATTCTTAAATCTCAAAATTTTACATTTCGAAATTTTTAAACATCAAAATTTTTAAATCTCAAAATTTTTTTATCTTTAAATTGTAAAAATTGTAAATCAATCTTGAATTGTAAAAATTGTAAATCAATCTTGAAATTGTAAAAATTGTAAATCAATCTTGAAATTGTAAAAATTGTAAATCAATCTTGAAATCTTAAGCATCGTTGGGTTTTCTTTACATCTGAAGTAGTTGATAGTTTCTATTCATTTTTATGTGGAACTTTACTTTTTTGGCTATTAAAGGACTTTTCTTTCAAATTGGAAGTTTATCCACTGTCAGTTGTGCCCTAGCTGGTCTCAACGCTGCCTCCATCCACCCTTTTTTTATTTGGATTTTAAAATGCAAACTCAACAATTTGCTGAATCTGGGAAATAGATGAAAACTTCCCCGGATGAAAAACGATAGGAAAGGGAAAAACTTTTCCTCATTATGAGAAATGACGGTATTTGGATTTTAAAAAATGAATGTTAGGCTAAACAGATTTTTTAAAGGTAAGGGACCTTTAGATTTTAAAACTTGCCAGTGGCCGAAAACAATTACCCATGACCAGAACGAAGCCACTGAGAACCAAATAACAAGAATCCATTCTTTTCCTTGATGTATAATTGGTTTTTGTGGGTGGAGATTAATTGGAAAATATATAGTAGTCGCCATCTGTGAGTCAATAATATTACTTTAATACAAATAGTTTAATAATATTTAGTTTATTTGAGTAATTTTTTATTTATTTGAATAATATTTAATTAATTTGAGTAATATTTTATTTATTTGAGTAATATTTTATTTATTTGAATAATATTTAATTTATTTGAATACTATTTAATAAATTTGAATACTATTTAATAAATTTGAATACTATTTAATAAATTTGAATAATATTTAATAAATTTGAATAATATTTAATAAATTTGAATAATATTTAATAAATTTGAATAATATTTAATTTATTTTAGTAATATTTGTAATAAAAATTTATTATAGTAATATAAGTAATATTTGTAATAAAAATGTATAATAGTAATATAAGTAATATTTGTAATAAAAATGTATAATAGTAATATTAATTATTTATAATAAAACCACTGCTAAACAAACAAATTATAAATTATTTAAAAATAAAATAAGAATAATTTAAGAATTGAAAAAATATTTCAATAAAAAATAAACAACCTAAATAAAATTAAATTAATTTAATAAAAAATAATTATAATTATTAATTTAATAAAACAACCTAAATAAAATTAAATTAATTTAATAAAATATAGTTAAAACAGTTATCTTGGTAAATTTATAAATAAAACCTTAAAACGGACAAATTCGAAAAACTCAGATCGAAAGCACTCAATGAGATGAAGAAAAGTTATACTTATAAACATTCAGAGTGCCCTAAGTTATACTTCTTTAAAGGGAGTATAAACGTCTATATTTTTTATGGATCAACATATATAATATTAATAACACCAGGTTTAGTTTAAAATAAGCTAGACGATGATTGGTGCTAATTACGTTATAAAACCAGTCGTAGCGCGTGATCTCATTTAGTTTCTACTCCCTTTAAGATTTTATAGAAAATCTATGTAGTAGCTCTTTTAGGCACTTGGTTGATTTGCAAAACAACAAATACATTTCTCTTTGGCACCTCCGTTGCTAGGCTACCTATAACTCAAAACATATCTCAAATAAACACGTTGATATATTCAAGGTTTGAGAAGTGGATCTACAGAATGTCTCTTCTGCGTGACATTAACGGTACTTAATCAGAAGCCTATTGAAAGATTTTATACTATAAAGTTTTTCTTTCGGCATTTGAAACGCATAAATTATTTATTTTTATACTTTCAAAGTTGAGTATTTATTTATTACTCTTTGTGTCTAATGCTACCGAAAGAATGTTTTGATATAAGCATCGGATTAACTCAGTTTTGTAATTTATTATAGCCATGGAAAATTAAATATTTATTCTAAGACGTTAAAATATTATCAGAGTGCCTTTAAAAAAGCTAATTTTTCTTGTTATTTGACGTATCTTTTAAGTTAGGTTAGTTAGGTTTACGAGAAGAAAATGATTTTGAAAGTCAAGATAGTCATTTTGAAGGTCCAGATGACCATTTTGTAAGTCAGTAACAATTTGTATTTTGAACTGGGGTTTACTAATTTATACATATTACAAGATATTATTTTATAGTTAAAGGCATTAAAAGTCGCTAGATGACTTGGGCCTAAGGAAGTGCCTTAGGCATAAGCCTATGTAAGGAATATCAGTTTCCATATTTATTTTACTATTTGCTCCTTCAAATTCCCAAATAATCTAAGCCTTTGTCTAGTATAGAAAACCCATATTAATACAGCTATAATTTCCGTAAAATATAGGTGTCCCTAAATGTATTGTCTATCTCAAATAACGCCAGAGGTTAATTCGACCAACTGCAGTTGACCATAACAAATAAAATCTGAACTTTCCCTTCTAGCCGAATTTTGCGAAATAGGAGCAGCCAGTTTGCTTGTCTTTAATCTAGCGATAAGAGAAATATATATTAAATCTCCGTCTAAAAGGGAGTTTGGAATAAGCAAGCATCGGACCCCCAGCAACGAGAATCTGATTAAGTAATTAAGTCGACGGCGACGACACGAATTAATTATAACCTCCTCTTCTCTCCTTTCGCGCTATTTTATATTTAGGAACAAATTCCAAGACGATTTGAAATTCTGTCTGGCCGCTGGTCATTGGTGGGAGATAGTGTATGGTAGGACTGCTTAATAATACATAATGAACGCGCCCGGGATGTCCTCGGTTCGTGGCACCCTTTACCAGAACTATAACAGAGACAACCCCGTATTTTGAACAACTTCAAATTTGTACAACTACAGAGGCGGGAAAAGCTACCAACGGGAAAAGCTTTATGCGGAGGGAGCTATCCTTCTAATTAAGGACTTACGCAAAAGCTGTCAGATTCTCTAGACCGTTCGCGCGAGCTCCGTAAGCTTTTGAAGATGTTAAAAGTGTACGGAAACACCTTAGTCGGCTCTGAAGAGGAGCTCCGTGTTTTCGCATAATTTAAAACCAACTTTTAGATTGAGAATAGTCCGTCCACGCTCGAGAGGAACCGAAGAAGGCCGTTCCTTGTTTGGAGAGTTCCCGAAATTTTTCGAAACTCTTTTATGTAATTTTAAGCCGGTCCCTTTGTGTATGTTTTTGGCTAAACACTCGAGGTAGATTTTAGGTAAATATCCAAGGACCCTACCTCTTCGCTTAAGACCCGGCACTAGTTAATGTTTATGTTGTAGTTACTATACTAGTTTGGGTTTAAAAAATTTACGAGCTTGTTGATACGCCTAACTTTAGCGTATATAGTTGGTTCGAATTTGTTCACTTTCGTTTTAAAATTGACGGTTTTGTAAGTTGGATCAACAAGAGTGGATTAAGTGTAAGTTTAGATGGTGCCGTCAAGTTTAAATAGATGGTAGAATATTACTTTCACACTTAAAACGTTTACACTGTAATATTAAATAGTGACTTACATAATTTATAATCTAATTATTTCTTCCAATTTTTATTTTCTTAGCTTGTTAACTTTGACCTTTGACCTAAGATAAGCCTAAGATGACAACATCGGTATCAATGACGTCATTTTTAAATTAGCAATTATTCTATAATAAGTTGCGGGTTAAGAAAGGCAAAATATCTAGTACATTTGGCGGAAAGATACTAGCACGAATTTCCCTTAATTAAGACTAAATATAATTAAAAGTACAGCAATTAGTAAAACCACGAAAACTGCGGACAGACATTTCTCTATAAATGTAGACCCAAAATAAGAATTTAATAGCATGGCGTAACCTTTATTTTAGGTAACACGATTTTCGCTATAATTTTAAAAAAATTACGCAGTCAGCAGTCAACACATTTTTATTCATCGTACATAACTCAAAATAAAATAAGTTTTAAAAAGTTCTTCGTGTAGGGCTAAGGTATAATTCCCACTTAGATAACAAAAAAGTTCATTTTGGTCGGTATATTGTTGCTTGGCACCTTTAGCTTATAATGGAACGGGTTTTCCCCTCATCCCTTCTCAAGTATTTCGATTTTTGAACGAGATCACACGAGAGAATCGAAAAGAGGCGCAGACGTAGCTTTTAAAAAGGCAATTTAATGTTATATTAATATTACAACGTGATTTTGAGCTGGCCGCGTGAAAAAGGGAAGCAACACAGACTAGAATGCATTTTCTTCCACGAGTGGACCAGCGAGAGTATCTCCTCCTCCTTTTTATCTACCGTTCATCGAGTCTCGTTAATTTCTGGGCCCTAGAATACGTTTTTTTACCTCTTTATATCTTGAAGCAGCAGTCGTGAGGATAACTCCTCTCGCCTTTTTTATGATGTTTGAGATTGGTTTTTATGGGGTTTCCTTCAGATGGGAAGCTTATGAAGAGCGTTGTGTTTGGAAGTTAGCTTTACCGGAAGAAAAGGATGTAGAAGTTCTAATTTCTGATTTAAATCATCGTCATTTTGAAGGTCATGACGACTATTTTGAAGTTCATTATGACCATTTTGAAGGTCGAGATGACCATTTTAATTTTGAAGGTCGAGAAGGCCATTTTGAAGGTAGAGATGACCATTTTAATTTTGAAGGTCGAGAAGGCTATTTTGAAGGTCGAGATGACCATTTTAATTTTGAAGGTCGAGAAGGTCATTTTGAAGGTCATGATGATCATTTTGAAGGTCGAGATGGCCCATTTGAAGGTTGATATGACCATTTTGAAGGTCGAGATGACCATTTTAATTTTGAAGGTCGAGAAGGCCATTTTGAAGGTCGAGAAGGCCATTTTGAAGGTCGAGAAGGCCATTTTGAAGGTCGAGATGACCATTTTAATTTTGAAGGTCGAGAAGGCCATTTTGAAGGTCATGATGACTATTTCGAAGGTCATGATGATCATTTTGAAGGTCATGATGATCATTTTGAAGGTCATGATGATCATTTTGAAGGTCGAGGTGGCCCATTTGAAGGTTGATATAAACATTTTGAAGATCGAGATGACCCTTTTAATTTTGAATGTTGAGATGGCCATTTCGACGGTCGAGATGACCATTTTGAAGGACGAGATGACCATTTTAATTTTAAGGTCGAGAAGGCCATTTTGAAGGTCGAGATGACCATTTTAATTTTGAGGGTCGAGAAGGCCATTTGAAGGTCATGATGACTATTTTGAAGGTCATGATGATCATTTTGAAGGTCGAAATGGCCCTTTTGAAGGTTGAGATAACCATTTTGAAAGTCGAGATGGTCATTTTGAAGATCGAGATGACCATTTTAATTTTGAAGGTTGAGATGGCCATTTTGACGGTCGAGATGACAATTTAATATTTTGAAGGTCGAGATGACCATTTGGAAAGTCGAAATGGCCATTTTGAAGGTCGAAATTTCCCTGATTATAGTAATTACATTTATTGTAAGATTTGAATATATTACCAATTACTGAAGATATAAAAGAGAGATAAAAGTATCATTCACCATATATTTCAAATTATTTGCTTATTTAAAAAATAAAAACTTTCTGAAGAAATAAATAACAGCGGTTAAAATTCATATTATAGTAACTTACTAAGATTAATTAATCAACAATAATTAATTGTTAAGTTAGCAGTGCTATATGCATTGTTAAATTGTATGTTAAGCTAGCCTTAACTAGTCAGACTAAGGCGCCTTAATAAAAGTTTTAAATATATCCAAATATAACGACGTTTTTATTTTAACCTACAATTTACTAAGATTGTTCAATTGGGAAAATAGGGTAAATATTTAAATATTCCTACGCTGTTTAATTTCTACATTTTACACCAGTAGTCGAAGTCATAACGATGGTAAATGATCAACCATGATGTGCTGATTTTACAAAATAGTTTTACTTTTAATAAAGTAAAAAAATGTGACTAAAATCAAAGCTGATACTATTTATTGACCAAGATAAATTTGGTCTATTTTCTGTCATAAAAATTCGTTGAACCCACAACTTCAGGGAAAAGTTACTGACAGCCAACTTTATATAGCACTCAATGCAAAGCGTTGAAACGGGTCACATTGAGTCACCGAGCGCTACGTCTTATTTTCACCCAGCGTATTCGTTAGTAAAGCTTTTAACGGAGGGCCGAAATGGTTTCCATAGCGACAGACTCAATCTTGAACACGATTTTGAGCGCGTCAAAAAATTCTAACCAATCGTCGGGTTTTTAACCCTCGAGATAGCGTTAAAAGAAAGTTTATAACAACAATATTTTTTTTTATTTGAAGGCTTTTTTTTTCCCATTATTATTATTTTTTTTTCGAAAAATTCCACCCCCATCCTTTCCCCCCTTTTCTTTCTTGGTTTTCTAAATTATTGTTGGGAGATATTTTATCTTTCACGAAAAATCTTGATTGGCCAAAAAAAACTTTGGCAAAGTACATTCAGTTTTTACGGGTTTTATATAGGCATATCAGCAGACGACTGAGGTTTTTTTAACCGATGAATTGGCATTCCTTATCGAAAGTTCCCAAGTTTTTAACACTTTAACGGCACATAAACATTTTAAGTGCGCGTAAATGAAATAATGTTTTTCAAATACCTATTTTTGAATACCCGTAAATTTCCCTATTATGTTTTAAATGTGATATTAGAGAGGTTAAGCCTGCGCCTGAAAACGTGTAGGGTGAGCTTGTAGTCCTCAACTCCTTGGTGTGTACAGCCTGCACCTCTAACAAGTTTCCCTTGCTAAGTGGCAAGTTAAGAAATGCAAAATATCTAGTACATTTGGCGTAAAGATACTAGCACGAATTTCCGGTAAATCGACGGCGGGAATTTCGAATATGGCCTGTTTACGGTTGTATTTCTAAGTATCCCAGCGCGCGTTATACAGTTTTGCAAAATAACGTCTATTGCGTTATAACTCAAAGTGATAAATAATCAATTAATATAGATAAGAATTAAAAACAGTTGTCATAATTTATTTTTAGTACTACAAGAGAGGCATAAGTTAAAAAAAACCCATTTGGTGAGTCCAGGGTAACTATAGATCGGGTAATGCCGACATTAACACGTTGACGTACATAAACGTGCGATTTGGTGATTGCTTAGAAGCATAATACTATAATGAAGCTTAAAAATAATAATCTACATTAAATATTAATAGATCGCTTTCAAATTTACATTTCTTAAAGGGATTATACGGGATTATATAACACGTGTAGGAACCTTTAGGAACCTTTAGGAATTCAACAAAAAATTCCCGCCGTCGATTTACCGGAAATTCGTGCTAGTATCTTTCCGCCAAATTTACTATATTTTTTTCCTTTTTTAACCTACAACTGAGTATAATGTTGTTAGTCTCACAAGTCAGATTAACGAATGCTGGTTAGAGCGGTAATTGGCTTCAGAAGTTGACTTAGGCGTGTGTTTTTCCTTGGGTATTAGCTAAGGTGATTAGCTGATGTTGCTAGTCTCAAAGTGTAAAATAACATTTAAAAAAGTAGTGATTGAACAATTTGTAAGGCACCCAATGGGTGTTTTTATAAAATACAGAAGCTATAGTTATTGCAGATAGAGAGCACGTGCTTGAGTCGTTAAAGATTTTGAAATTTGAAGTCAACATTAGAAATGCGCGTGCCAATAAAGAAATAATAAAGTTTAAGCCCGTGACGCAGAGAAAAACCTTTTATAATTTAATTTTTTATTGTTTTATTTTATTTCATGGAAACAAAAATTTAAAAACTAAAAAACTTAGATAATAAAAAAAAACCAAAATTTTGAGGTACAACTCGTGAAAATTGGACGAGTGCATCACGAGTTATAAGCGTTATGCCGTAATTGAGTCGCCATTTTCCAAGATGGCGGATATTTTCTTCAATTGGTTCTATAATATAGTCAAACCCTAGACTAACACTGTTAAGAATATATCCAGTATTTGAACAGAACATTTTCAAATACTTTTCTTGAGATTTTTTCTGTGTATAGGGTGCTTCGTTGACTGACGATATCCCATTACTCTATTATGATTTAGCCGCGATTATTTTGCGAGCTTTCCTAGAAAAATAATACATTTAAAAAAGTAGAGTTTGGGAAAATTTGTAGAGCTGCAAATAAAAGAGCCAGTCTGAAATCTCATCAGATATAAGTAACGCGTAACCTAGTTCACCATCGGTCGTATGATGGCGCTGGTGATCGCTTGACAGCTTTCTGCCCGGGTGAAGAAAAAATTTTGACGAAAAGGTCTTAGACTCGTTTTAGTTGATTGGATGAAGGCAGTCCTTTCCTTTGTTATTTCAACCAAACTTAGAACTGTCCCAGGCCCAAAGAAAAATGACGCAACGCCGCAAAGATAAATATTGTCTGGGCTTTTCAAGCGGATCGGTGACGTCACCCGAGAAAGAATAATAAACTTTCCGTCGACGACCTGCCGACAGATGGCATTCTTGCATCTTATTTGGGCAACTTCCTGGAATAGGCCTAAAGAAACAGTGATGTGATTGTTCGCACGTGGAGCTACCATTTTTTAAGGGCGAAAAGCAAACTTTCTATTAACAATAACAATCTCGGTCATTTTAAAATTGGAAAGGAAGATTTTTCTTAAGAAAAAGGTTATGTAAAACGATAAAAATGTATAACAAACTGAAAATTTAAACTTATCTTTTTGATTTTTTAGATATTTAACCATTTATTTTAACCTGGATGAAAACTCAGAGCTATTCCTTTTGCGTAGAGTTTGTAAGTTCTCTCCCTAACGGTTAATAAAACTTGTAGAGGTTAACGGTAACGGCATAAGTGTATAATATTGTTACATAAGTGTGACACTTCCTATTCTTCATAATCAAAAGCTTTACTGAGAGCTATTCACAAGACAGACTGTATTACGGGCTTCGTCGCCGTTTTGCGTCCACTTACTAACGCGTCACACGTAGCCTTTGACAGCACCTCGCTAGGGGGAGATTTTCCTCTTGTGATGACGCCACTCCGTTACAAGCTCTTACAAGGAGAGTACCTGAGGTGTTTATTGCCGATTTTGTTCAAAGTCGGGCGTAATGTAGACCTATATGAAATATGAAATTTCCCAAAAGGAGACGTTGCACTACCCATTCGATTTGCTATGGCAACCGAAAATGTTTTTGATCACTTAAAACAATAAAATCTCCATTTAAAAAAGCATGGGATTTTCTCGGTTTCACGAAAATTTTGAAAAAATTTGAAAATCACGAAATGTGTAATTTCGACCACATTTAGGTAAATTTCATCAAGTTTGGGTAAATTCAAACATTTTTAGGGTAAATTTGTAACAAATTTTGGGTAAAATAAGGAAAAAATCTTATTTTGGTTGTAAGTGGTCAAAAACATTTTCGGTTGCCATGGAAAATCGAATGGGTAGTGCAACGTCTCCTTTTGGGATATTTCATATCTCATATAGGTCTACATTACGGCCAACTTTGAACTAAATCGGCAATAAACACCTCGGGTACTCTCCTGGTTAGTAAAATAAAGTGACCCACTTATGGAACAATGTTATAGACTTATGGGAATAGTGAGTGTATGGAGCTGTTGGCTCGCGAGGCATGAAGGGCTTGCTACATCCCTCCTACGCAATTTCACCCGGCCATCTGAATTAAAGACATTAAAAGTCGCTAGATGACTAGCTTAGTTGATTATTTTATAAAATTAGATGAAGTTGAAATACAGAAAATTTCATTAAAATCATAAAATTTGATTCTATGAAAACGAGACTTACGTAAGAAATTCTATACGGGTGACAATCATATTAGAAATATTCTTCTAAGAAATATCGTTAATGAAAAGAATTCGAACTGAAAAATAAAATTGTTCCCATAATTTTCATCAAAGGCAGAAGCTGATTAAGATTCGAAACTAACAATTTCGGGTCGCCTGGAGCACTCTTTTTATACCTTTTAATTTATATAATTTCTTTTAAGTTCAATCTCTTTAAGAAAGTGGATGTCTTTGGTTTGAAAGACGTTGGGCCAGCTTGCGTCGACGATTTTTCTCCCTAAGCCACTAATTAAAAAGAAAGTCTGTAAGAAGTTGGGTTTAAGCTAGAAGACCCAAATTATAGGTCGTAGCAACCTGCGCTGACGCTGGGCTTGACGAGATAAACACGGTGATGCGAGTATCCTATAGATGGCGCTTTTTTCGGCCTCTCCTCGTTATCCCGCACGCGGCTATTTGATCTTGTCTCTTTCTCGAAAGAGTATAAATTTAATTTGGGGGTACTGGCGAGTCTGGGAATAAGCGAAAGTTTGGTCTAGATTAGTTGTTACCTCGTCGAGAAATTGAGACGCTGGATATAATATCTCTCTCAATTAAATCGTACATTGATTAAGCTCAACCCTATTTTTAGACGAACTAAATTAGGCCAGATAATTCCCGACGCCGTTGTCCCGGTGATTGCCTTTCTCTCTTTGACATCTCAACTTCAAAAATATTTCTCTCGGAATCCGAGAACGGGACATAATAAGAAATTCCTATTTGTAATTAGTTTCTTGGCAATCGTATTATTTTACTCAAAGGAAGAAATTTCATTTAATTTGTTGCTAGGTGAATAAAATAATTAAATTCTAAATGCTTCAATTAATTAAACGTTTATTTCTACGTCTATTATGAATTTCAACGAAAACAACGATTCAAATTACGGTAAAATGAAATGAAATTTTTAATGGAATCCAAAGATGTTAAATATAAGAAGTATAACACTAAACGTTAATATAGTTTTAATTATATTAAACGAATTAAGCCCTGGAAGTAGGCTGCAACAAGCGCAAAACCAAGCGGCAGGGAAACGCGAACATTAAGGTTTGGGTTCGTGTGATAGGTAAAAAGGGACTTTGTAAACAAATCGGGGTAACCAGCGTAAAAAAGTAAACATTAACAGTAATTAAAGTCCCTGCTGCTTGGTTTAGCGCTTGTTGCAGCCTACTTCCAGGGGCTAGTAGGCCGTAGGCCACACTTTGAAGCTCTCTGGCGCTTTTTTAACTCATCGTAGGAAAATGATAAAAAAACGGGCATACTTCTCAACTCACCCCTACAACTCCTTAAAAAACCTTTTGAAACACCCTGTATACTATACAAGGTTTACGGTTTACACGAGGTAGTAATTAGTTATTACATCGTTACAATATTACTTTTGATATAAATGTTGAAGAAGAACAACGCGAGAGGCCGCTTAAATCGTTGTCGAAACAGCATCGCCCATTGATCGTCTCAACCTACGCAAACGCGTGAGCAATCTTTGGTAAGACCACTTATAAAATAACTGACCGCCTCATATTTTAAAGCTTTATAGCAAAAGACACTTTGAATTTTTCGTGAAATATTCCCCCATTTAATACAGTTTTTCCTCTCGAGGTTAAAAAGAATTTAGATTATAAACTCTCACGGTAGACAGCTTCATCAAGAACAATTTGTCAGGTGGTAGAGGGGCATAAACTCTTTTAGAAGGACCCTAAGCTAACCCGTTAAAGGAGGGGGCAGTTTGGAAAGCGTGCAGCACGCCAGCTCTCTCCGGAGAGTTACGTACAGTCCATCCATCTTGAAAAGATTCAGCCCCCAACGCTATTTTCTGTACCGAGTCAGTGGACGATTCAAACCGCGGTAGGCGGTACAGAATGTACCGTTACCACGCCTTTTATCGCGCTGCAAATGGTAATGTCGTGAAGGTACCAACGCGATCTTATTTAGAGGGTATCAAAGAGTTAAAAAATAAAATTCATAAGTCGATAGCTGGCAGACTTTCATTGGGTGAAAATTTTACGTCTTTGTGGAGAGGATTCGGGCCATTTTCTAAAAGAGAATTTATAGATGGCACTAGTTGGTGGTCAATTTCGTTCTCGACAAAATGTATCAAATTTGTACTAAAACAGGGGACACGGAAAAATGTGGGTGTACCCGTTAATCCCCCAAATGAAGGTGATGTTTCTTAGCCACGTCATCCCAACCGGCAATTCGCTTGGATACGTCACAATCTTATTTTGGGAAAATGTTGTCGCGGTGATAAATTCGTGTATTTTTTCCGCTAAGGTTGTTTTCGGGGCCGATCTGGGCGAAATAATAATTATTCACGCTCTGCATAGCTGAGTCGCGGCGGTACATAGATCTCTCTATTAATACGAAATCATCAATCACAAAAAAATACGGAAAAGGGATCCATTAGGTAGAGGCCGCTGCTATCGCCTTTCAGCGCGCGCGTCGGCCAGAATTCTTTGCAAACCACAACGAGCCCCCCGCCCCCCCCATTTCTGTGACCAGGGTAAAAAAAGTACAGATCAATGTTTGCGGTATTCGTCCCTTGTTATCATAAGCGTGAAACTCATACAATTACGCTGTCTGTGCGATTATTAGTAACTAAAAATAATCAGTTGTTTAATTAGTCGATATCACAGGAAATGACTTAAGAAAATCAATAATAATCACCGTAAAACGGTGATAAATTATAATTATAATCACGGATAATTTTTCGAAAGTTAGTAATCAGTTGTACTAAGGTTTAACGATTAACTAACATCTCGGGATATATATTTTTTGAAATCATGGTTAATTTATAATATTAACATCGTTAAATAAAAGTACTGCTAATTCATGGTCCATACATTTATTTAAAATCTCTGGAGCTTTCGGACCGTTGTATTTCTAATACTAATCAGTTAGGCTAATACCCAAGGCACCGACTATTTTCAGGTAACGGAGAATATGATATGAAGCCGCTTTGATGATTCCTAATAATTTCCATATTTAGGAATAATAATAATAATAATAATTAGCTAGGCTAATACCCAAGGCACCGACTAACGGATAATATGAAGCCGCTTTGATGATTCCTAATAAATTCCGTATTTAGGAATAATAATAATAATAATAATAATAATAATAATAATAATAATAATAATAATAATAATAATAATAATACTAAACAGCAGGCTAATACCCAAGGCACCACCTTAGGCTTAAGTCATCAAGCTACTTTTAAAGACATTAATTCAGGTGGCCGGGTTACAATGCGTAAGAAGGTGGTGGCCAGGTTACATAAAAACTGGTTTAAATATATTAATTTTAGCTATTTTAACGTCTTGAATTTGATGATAAGTATTTAATATTCTTAAATTTTTAATTTAGTGTTTCTGGATTTAAAAACCTATATAACTAATTAAATTAAATTTTCAATACGAAGCCTTAACTTTTTTAAATGATATTGTTTCATTGAATTTTTACATTAAGAGTGAGCTAAAATATTTTTTGGGGTAACTATAATTCGAGAGAACGGTGCAATGTCGTACTGAACTCAATTATGTTCGTGGCTATCTTGTTCGGCGCGTGAATGGAATTCGGCAATAGAGCCGATCGCAATAAAACGTGCGGGGCCAAACCTCATAGGGGTCAGCCCTAGCCCTGCCTCTTCTCGGTGGGGGGTGGGGTGGACTCTTTTGTTCTGAATATATGAATTGGGTGCTAGCAGGGTTTAGCGTCTTCTCACTCAGGTATTGAGGGACGATATGTAGCGCGTTTTCTTGACAACAGGTAGGGTGAATGAAATATGATGTATTTTCAAGGGATCAGCTTCCCCCCACCCCTCCCCTTATATTATTTAGGCTTGTAGAGTCCCTTTGGCGGTGCCAGAACAATGGTCCGGTATTTTGCCCCGTTTTATTACGTTTTAGCCGCCCCCTCTCGCCCAAGAATCCCCCCGGCGGAACTTTATTGGACTGCGCGTCGCTGCGGATAATGGTATGGAATAGCGACTTTCCGAATCGAAAGTTTCTATTGTTCATTCTTTCCCCTGATATCTATCAATCTTTGTTTTCATTGTATAGTATTATACATTTTCCGGTACCATACCTTTTATTTGAAATTTCAAACTAGCCTCGAAAAATATACGCCTAATTAATGGATGACGTCTACTACAGTGGAATTTATTTTCTAATTTTCCGAATTTGGGAAGCGTTGGCTTACGCTCGGGCACATTTTTGTCTGTATTCGAGCTCTGCTAAATAGATGGAACGTATCTTAATTATTATGGCTGCTTTTATATGGACTAGTTCGCTTATGTTTAGACAGATGGCGCTTTGAAATGAATTTTAAAAAGCTTCTCTCTCCTATCGAACCGACAATGAAACGGTCTTCTGATTTATAGTGATTGGGCTATGTTTCGAGATATGGTGCAAGTTTTATACAGCTGCAATATTTTAGGCCTTGTCATAATTTATTATATCATAATATAATTTTATATTGTAGTGTCTTAGTAATCATGATTAAAAAATTTAATAATATTTAACTTTTATTTACCCTTTATACGATAAAAGCTAGATATTTTGTTTTGATCCGATTTTAACATGTTTTAAAGCCAAATTAAAAGAGGCTGCTATGAACGCTGTTAATTTAATTTAGGGTGAAAAGTCTGTACATGATTTATAGAATCTACGAAGAACACAGCACTTGGGTAAACCTATCATACTATCCCCGAGATCAGATTTGGCTCCGTGTGAAATGGGAATTTGATATTAAATCAAATAATAAGAATAAGTTCGAAGAAGATTCTGCTAAAGAACTCACTTCGTGAACTTGGGGGCTTAAAGCAAGTGTCGGCTCGACGTGAAATTGCTCTTTTTTCAACAGATGTCGCTAGCGTCGAAATCAAAACAAGATGCTTACGTTACATTTTGAACCAAACGGCGGGACATAAAAGTACCCCTCGCGTTGATTGGCTCGTTTGAAAATTTTACGATAACTTAAATTATTCTAATTTTTAACAATTTATTAGAATATATAATTTAGGTTAAAGTCCACTAAGTAGAGTATAAGTTGTCTAATTATAATAATCTACAATCGTTATCGGACGACGTCATCGTTTCGCTATTTTGAATCTTAGCTTCCTTTGTCATTAATAGATGGCACCACGCTCTCCAATAAAGTCGTTTTTTCGAAGAATAGGATAGATTCGTTGCCATCTCTAATAACAAGGGCCTAGTCATAATACAGGTGGTGATTTTAGAGCCGACTGTTGCTTTGACTCCTATCATACCATATCAGAGTGCAGATTTGGCTAAGTGTACAAAATAAATATGACTACCCCACAAATACCAGCAATTTCAAAAACACTTTATTCCGCATTTAGTCATTTGTGGGTAGCCCTTCAACCGAACAGACAGGATTGAAGCTTATCAAGAATTTCAATCTATGGGCAAAATATTTAAACGCTGAGAAAGGATTTTAAAAGCGTTATCTGAAGACTTAATTTCCTATTATATAAATCCCGGGTTTTATTTTTATTTTAAACAACGTTAAGGTTTTAATAAGAAATATCCCTTCATAATATACGTATATTTTTCGCGTTAGATGATTTACATAATTCGGGGTTGGTATTCTAGGTGGGGGGTGAGGTGAGGGTTCCTTTATATCTTAGCCTCTTATCGAGCGCCAAGAAAATCCTGTTGGGCTATATCTTATACAGCGTAACTATTTTGCAAAGATATCTAAATGAAATTCTAACCCTCTATGAATATATTTATCCGTTTTGTTGGATTTTTTCTGTTTTAAAGTAATTTAAATTTTAAGTGGCCAGTTCTCTGTTTCTTAAACCCTTTCGTTGGACATTAATTTTTATTTATTATGCAACTAAAATAAAAATTCAGTTTAAAATTTATGTTACTTTCATTTTAAAGGAAATCCATTTTAAAAACCCTATAAATTTATCGACCTGATTATGAAGCAAACGAACTTGGCACTGTAGGTAACTTCCAGGTAACCACGGGAAGTAATTTTTACTTGTGACTAAGGCTTTTTGAAAATTAAAACTCTTACATAAAATAACAATCATTTACTTTGGGGAAATATGAAATTGATAGAATTGACTATTCATTTGTGAAGGTACTTATTTGAATTAATTGAATTTAATTGGGTGAAAACGAGTTTTCACTGGCTTATATTGACATCAACGTGACATCTAACTAATAGCTTAAATATAGTGTTTAAAGGGCCTTTAAGAAGCTTGAAAATTAACTGAAATGGAAATATTAGTGTTGTAAGTCGGAAAATTTTCCGTCGAAAATGATCGAGGCCTTTTTTTGTAAAATATTCCCTATTTTTCTAGTGTTGTTAATTTTCCGGAAAAATAAAATGCGGAAAATTTTCCAGAAAAGTTTCCGGAAAAATAAAAAATTGAAACATAAATTACCTTTTAAGGGTTTTTAATGTTTTTAACTTTTTATCGATATAAAATGTCTAATATCAGTAAACATACTACAAAACATTAATAGCGTAACATTTTTAAAAATACGGAAAATTTTACGGAAAAAAAGGCCTCGGTCATTTTACGGAAAATTTTCAGATCGGGAAATTTTCTGACTTACAACACTATATTTTTCCGAAAAAAATAAAAAAGGTTTTAATTTCAGGATTAGTCTAATACATTGTTTGTAAATTTCAATAAAGCGGCATTTTCGTCTCATTTTTTCGAATCTTAAAGTAAAACTAAACCTCTAGACTAGTTTAAACTGATTGTAACACCATTAATGTTTTGTAGTATGTTTACTTTTATTAGACATTTTATATCGATAAAAGGATAAAAACATTAAAATCCCTTAAAAAGTAATTTATGTTTCAATTTTTTATTTTTCTGATTTGCGGAAAATGTTCTGGAAAATTTTATTTATCTGGAAAACTAACAACTCTAGGAAATATATCCGCTTTATCTATAATTAATTAAGAAATATGCTTTTTTCGTGTTAAATACAGTGATTTATTGTGAAACAAAGTATATTTTAAATAACTAATTTGTGAATGTCGCTGTTAAGACGATTAAAACTACTATAAAGTAGTCTTTTGCCCTTGGAAACCTTAAAAAAAAGGTTTGTGTGAAGAAAAAAACAGAACAGGAATTTTAACACAATAACGACTCCGAAGCTTCATTGAAATGTATTTAGAATTATTAATGTTCCGATCGCTCATCCGAAATTAATGAAAAGTTATTGTGCTTAATAAGGCTCAAAAATGGAGTCCCCCCCTCTCTCTAACCAACACTTGGAGCCCCTAGATGGTAATTTATTCGACGGTGGGAGCGCGACAAAGAATTTGAAAGAAATCGAAGAACGCGAAGCGACGCCAAAAACTCATCAATTAACATGATTGATTCCTTCCTTTTAAGTTTCTCTTTCACTCGCCAGGCCTTTTTTTCGCCTCCAGAAGGCGCCACCGGTACACTGGCACCCCATCACATGCATGTTTAATTAAAACCACCATGCTTTTTTATTGTTCGATTAAGATTTATTACGGCGAAGCGTAGCTAGTTCCGCCTCTCCAGGCGTTACGATTAAACATTCTAAAGACTGTTGTACGAGTCGCCGGGAAAAAACCGGAGCAAAACAACGAAACTAGAGGGAACTAGTTTTTGTCAACTTGTTTTTTTACCCACAATGCACGATAGTTTTTTTTCTATTTTATGCAGGGAGTTATTATACTAAAGGGAATTCCTCTTTTTATAAGGATTTTTTTATTTTGTACTTTTTCTTTTCCTTTTTTTCCGTAGGGTTTGAATTAATTGTAATGGTACAGGTTTTTTGTTTATATTTCTTGCATTGACGTTGGCCTATTTCTCTGTAAGTTATTTTTTCCAAGCGGTTTTTATTTTGGATGAATTTTGCTTTCATTCAATTCTCTCGCTGTTTCGGCGTCTAGATATGTGTTATCGCTATGCGTATATGGGTTTATTTCATCTTCTTGAACATTTGGGTATATATTATCTGTATAAGCGTTTGGGTTTATTTGATCTCTATTTGCATTTGGGTTGGGTTCGTCTCTACGAACTATTGGGTTGATTTCATTTACATTACTATATTGATTCATTTCATTTCTATGATTATTTTGGTTGATTTCATTTCAATGATTATTTTGATTCATTTCATTTCTATGATTATTTTGGTTGATTTCATTTCAATGATTATTTTGATTCATTTCATTTCTAAGATCATTTTGATTAATTTCATTTCTAAGATCATTTTGATTCATTACATTTCCATGGCCATTTTGATTAATTTCATTTCTATGACCATTTGAATTCATTTAATTTCTATGACAATTTTGATTCATTTAATATCTATGACAATTTTGATTCATTTCATCTCTATGACCATTTTGATTCATTTCATTTCTATGACCATTTGATTCATTTCATCTCTATGACCATTTTGATTATTTCATTTCTATGACCATTTGGATTCATTTCATTATTTTCTATGACCATTTTGATTCATTTCATTTCTATGACCATTTTGTTTCATTTCATTTCTATGACCATTTTGATTCATTTAATTACTATGACCATTTTCATTCATTTAATTTCTATGGCTATTTTGATTCATTTCATTTCTATGGACATTTTGATTCATTTCATTTCTATGACCATTTCAATTCATTTAATTTCTATCAGTATTTGGATTTATTTCATCTCTATGGAAATTGGTTTTTACACTATGATTATTTGGGGTTTATCTATACCCATTTGGATAACGGACATTTCGTATGCACGTTTCTATGCAAATTTAGGTATATACCATATATGTATTTAAAATATTTAATTTTAAAATTACAAGTGGTAATAAATATTCCCGTCCTCATTAATAGGAATGTAGAGCAAGGTCGCTTGATCTATACAAGTTCGAGTCGTAGTAAATAAAACCGAGTAAACACAGAAAGAAAATGTCCCCAAAAATAATATCCAACCCAACTCGTAGTACGTCCTACTGCTCTGGAAGAGTCCCAATCTAGACGGTGTTAATTTTTACAAATTGTCACGCGACCAAGATTTATATCTGCGAAACCTTCTTTCAATGTCATTTTAAAAGAGACCTCTCTCCGTCTATTTCGCCATCAGCGGTTTAATTCAAAGTTTTTTGTCTTTTGTCTTTGAGCACCGATAAGACGGATCCCTCCTCTGAAGTGTTACTACGCGCGTAGATTGAGACGCAGAACCTGGGATATACTGAGATCAGGAAAGGTAGACAGGAAATTGACTTGGAACTGGTCCATGACACATCTTTCCTCCCCGTTTCTCTGATTTTTATGAATGCTCGATTTAGCTTTTGCACCCTACTCGCGTTGACATTTACCAAAGTGCTTCAACGATCACAGTCGTCGCTCCGTTGCAGCACAGACCACTGACGCCAAGAAGGACTTGGGGTAGGTTGTCTGTGGTTGCGGGTGGTCCTTCGTAGAATTAAGAATGTAATTATTAATCCTTATCGAGAAGGATTATGTTGAGGCTATCTGTGGTCGAATTTTTCATCGCTACCAAAGGGGAAAGGAAATACGTCATCAGACGTCAAATTTAGGGAACAACTGAGATATCGGGATGATAACCCAGTCACCTGAATTAATGATATTAAAAGTCATTCGATTACTTGAGCCAAAGGTGGTCTAATGAATTATTATTTTAATTATTATTTGATTTTTTTAAAGTGAAGGAGCTCATGATGGGGAATTGAGAAAAATCGCCTGGGTAAAATAAATATCTGGAGTGGCGAAGTAGTTAGCACCTTTGCCTCACAGCAAGAGGAGCAGGATTCTATCCCAGTTTGTGGGACTAGTTAAAGGGGTTCACTCTTTCATAATACCTTGTTGAGGTTAACGGTAATAGTGAGTGTAAGGAGCTGTTGGCTCGTGTGGCATGAAGGTCTTGTCACCAACGTCCTACGTATTGTAACCCGGGCACCTAATGTAAGGGCATTAAAAGCCTCTAGCGGACTAGGTCTTAAGGTGGTGCTTTGGGTTTTAGCCAGCTGATTATTATTACTGTCTTGGTGCCCAAATGCATATGCGGTGCTCTGGAAGCAGACTCAGAGCACTATGTTCGTAATTGTCCGAAAACGAACCATCTGTTAAGGAGACCAATCCACGAGAATGGGCTCCATAATCTGGATAACGAAACGATCAACGATCTTGAACGCGTAATGCGTTATATCGTTGTGAATTTTGACGAACTCACGAGTGAGTCGTGAGTAGGTGGTACAGGTATACAGGTGTATACTGTTTTGTGTACGTGTTTTAGGAAGCGTTTCCTATTTTTGTATACAGGTCGACGGCTCGGCCAGGACAGATGATGGGTAACCCCTGTAATGCTTTGGCGGTGCACGGGGTATATAAATGATGTCTTGGTAGAATCACAGCTGGGAAGTTAGTGAGACGAGGACAAATAAGTGGTTTCCATCCAGGTGACGGTCTTATTTATAATAACTCGAGTGGCCGTGGATGTGAATTGTTGGGTGTTATAAAACGGTGTCTTGGCAGAGATTTCTAAGGTGGACGCTTGGCGCCCTTGCCAAGTATCGTCAAGATGATGTCTGCTCGTATGAAGTTTGACGTCTTTCTCTCGCTCTCGTCCAATCAGAGACGATTTAAATGCGGCTTCTAAACGGCCTTGCGTCAATCTCTTAATTCACTTTTTTCTCCTCTCTTTCGAAGTCTATCTGCCTGCAAAGCCCATTAAGTTTACCGGTTGAGTGACTGACATAAATAAAAGGTGAATATAGAACACAACGGCTCTCCATTGTTCAGTCCAATAATTGAATATAGTCTCGGGCCAAATTGCCTCCAGCTTATAGTTTTACGACATCTAATGTTGGAAACGAAATAGCTATTAGTATACGCGGAATCATTTATATTTATCAGATTAAGAACATCTATTTAATGAAACCTATATTTATCACTAACACAAAACGTTTTCTTTTTAGACTGTTAATATAATATAAAACTTTCAATGTTCAATACATTAATTCTTAGTTTATGTTGGGATAATTTGTATGTGTTCCATTATTTGCCGCACTTTGGTATTACCGGAAGTATGTGGTTTTTCTCTAATGAGATAAGTTTTCATACACCTATCCTTATTACACCTATGTTATTCGTTTGAGATATCTACCTAAGCAGGCTCTGGTCGATTTTCAAAATTCGTTTGAGAAGAAAATTAGTAAGACCAATAGGTAAATATCTCTTAAATGAATACTTGTCTAGTAACAGATATATTAAAATCTTCTTGAATTATTACATTTGAAAATATCGGCTAGCACGAATCTACGACATCTATGACATTCAAATTACCTACAATTAGTGTAATTTATCTAATAATTAAGTTCAACCACGTGTTCTCATTAGAAAAACAACCCTTCTTAAAAGTGATCCTAGTAGGGTACTCGAACACTTTGACCTTAGTCACTCGTCAACGTTGGGCCGAGTTGAACTCTATTTCAAGAATGTCCCGGAAACCACGAAAAGTAAAGCTGACTGAAAATCCATGTTAATGTGACGATTGGATGGAATGTCACGCTCTTTTAAACGAATTTCACGCGGCTCTGCCATGTTTTCCATTTGGAAAGATTCAGAACCTACTTTGCCCTGGGATTTACGACTTTATTTCCCACGGTTTGTTCACTTTCTATTTCGGTTGCACTCCGAAACGTCGAGTCCTTCGTCTGTGCCCCGACTGGAAACTGATATTTCTTCACGCATCGTCCAAAAGAGAAAAGTTCTTTTCAATTTGTTCGCTTAAAATTCTCGAGTTTTTTTCATCCGGTCGGCCCCGAGACCCGGTTCCTCTTTTATTCAAATTTCAACTGTCGTTGCTGTTCTTTGGGAGCGAAAATCTTCATTAATTACGCGTAACGAAAGTCCTTTGTCTATTCGAATCATCTCCAATCCCAGAGACGCCCCATTTTCTAAATGAAGGAGCTCTAGTTTCTTTCGGATTCCATAAATTAAAATTAAAGTTTCCTAAAACTACTTGAAACCACGTTCACTTTCTGTACGAATTGGACACTCGGTAAGGATTCTCCTGTTTAAGTACTTCGCTATTTAAAGACGCGTTCGAAAGGTGTCGTCTTCAAACCTTAGCGAACTCTTTCCACGATCACGAAGGATATTCAGCCAAAAACCAGGCATTTGTCGCTATTGTATTTGACGCGGTTTTCCGCTTTTGATTAATTGTTTCTTCGACCTTGAAATTATTCCATCGTGGAAAGCAAAAGAAGCTTTTCTTTAAGATAGGAGGAACAAACACAAGGTGAACGCGGCTAGCCCTTAAACACGCTAACGCAGTGTTGTGTACAAATTTCATTGGACGAACCTTTATGGTGAACGTTTTACGGAAAGGGGGAAGACAATTTCCGAATTTTTCCCTTCCAACGGCAGCAGGCGCTAAGGCGTCTAACCAATGAAAATTGTACGCAAGAAAGTGCACGACTTTTGATGGGTGGCGTTCTCTTTGTGTGGGGTGCTGTGTTTGTTGCTCCTAGCTTTAAGAGCGGTGGTAATTGTAAAGAACGATACAACGATCATCTATCATTTGTAAAAATTATACATTTTGAATTGACCTAAAGATTCTAGTTAGACAGATAATCCATATTTTGTTGCCAACAGTTGTTCGTTCATTTTCTAATCAGGTAATGCGACATAATTCAACCTTTACAATGACGCAAATTTGTAAACCATCCTTTTGTTCTTCGCTAAGATTGATCACTCTGAACGAAGGTTTTAAAGTCACGGATACCGAATTTGTTTCAAAATACATTCGCCAGAAGCGGTAATCGGGCTAATGAAACGGATAGACGAACGGGGACCTTATCCCAGAAAATCTACCCTAACCCTCAATAGCGACATCTTGTTGATAAAACTGGTCACGCTAGAAAAGAACTTTTTTCTTTTAGAAGTGCTAATGAATGAGATAACCTTTGTGTGACAACGAGACGAATATCGGTGGAATAGTGCCAAGAAAGGTTGAACCGAGGACTTCTATAAACCTGGGAACGATTTTGCTTAAAAGAAAAAAAGATACAGAGTGCCTATTGCCAAATCCAACGTGGAAGTTTCCGTTTTGTCGTTATTTTGCTTTAACGGTTTCTACCCGCGAAGAATACGGTTTCAACTCGTTTCTGCGTCGCCGAAACTAAGCCGTTGTATAGAAGATTTTCAAAAGAGAGATAGAATATTTAAAAATAGAGATTCACTCGGCGAGATCTAAAGAACAGAGTTGACTCTCGTGTGAAATAAGAACTGTTTAGTTCACGGCTTAAAGCTGAATCTTTTTTCCCCCGTTCGTAATTGATTATTCCTCGCTTGACTAATTGTATTGTGTTCCCATTCACAACCAACTTACGCGAGTTTTTTATTCCGCTGGTTAAGAATGTCTGATCTTCCTTTGAATTTATGCTAATACAATTGTGTCCGCTAGGTTTTTCAAAAGTATTCAAAACATGTCTAACCACGTAGTGTGACACTTGACGTGTTAAATAGTTTGAGAGTATTTAGTAAGCTTTAAAAATGTCGTACTTGGCTGCTAAATGAGGGCTTAAGAACGTCTATTATTCGACCTTCAAAACAGAAAGCGTACTATTTCAAACATTTTCTCAAACAAAGCTGTAAGGTTTTAAGAAAATCAATTCAATCTTAATTTCATCGATAAAGAGTGCTTTCGTTTGATACGTTTTTGAAAACGTGTGACGTCACAGCTGTAGTGTTCACTGTGATCGCCATGACAGTTAATTGGTGACGTCGTGAGTTTCGAAAGCACTTCAATAAATGCCGCTCTCTTTTTCTTTTCTCCCCTACGCGCATGCGCGAGTCTATGAATAAAATAGTCACGTGTTTATGTTAGGCTAAAATTAATAGCGCGCGTTTTTTCTTTCAGTGGGTGCGTGCGAAAATGAACGGTACCTTCTATATGAAGCAGCGCGCGCTTTACATTATAAGACTTTTACAAGTATGTCCTGCCTCTCTGTATTACTACTTCCAGGCAAATCACTGAACAGGTTTTATTTAAGCGTCTATTGCGTCTTCATTGCACTTTAGCCAAGTTAAAACTCGATCTAAAAACGCAAAACCGTTTTATTCGGAAAAAGTATGTAAAGGTCATTTGAAGGTCGAGGTTTCTTTCCAGTCGAGTGTCGCCGCTTATGGTTTAGTAAACGCGCGCGAAGGATTCAATCCAATTAATTATTAGCGAGAAACTGAGCGTAACCAACCCTTCAATTTCTTTCCACTTTCATATTCATCATCAATGCAACGCCACGGATTACGACTGTACCATCTTCCACCCGCAATTAAGTACCTAAGCGGCACTCACTCCCACTCTCGCTAAACGAAAGCAACCGCAATTCGAGAAGCCGCCAAGCAGCGCGCACACACTCAAAAAAGTATCGCTCCGCCAAACCAGCAGAACATGTAGAGCAACGCCCTTTTTTAACGATTACCGCGACTCCTTTGGTCCACCTCCGAAACGAGCGAGGAAGGAAAGGACACTGGATAATGTTTGACCACCAGCAGAAAATCGTTTCTTTATACGGTTGAGAGAGTCACTATTAATAATCATCTTCTTCGTTCAACGATTGTTTCCGTTTCCGGTTGGGTTACCACCCGACCACGCCGCGCCACAACAATATATACCGCCCGTTTACACGCGCTCGAAATAAAGAAGAACCGTCTAGTTCGCGATGATTCTCAAAGATCTTTTTGCCCAACAAGAACTCGCGACAATCCTTCCGTTGACTGCCACTGAGGAACCTCTATGGGAATACTCGTGGTAAGGCGAAGACGGTCGCGTACGGAGTCGCCGAGGGAGATTGTCATTAAAGACTCCCATTATTTTTTTATTAACTTTTGTCTTTTCGACATCTTAGTTCCGTGGCCGCGTGTACGAAGGATAGCGTGGCAGATGTTATGTGACTGAAAGGACTTTTTCGCTGGCTTCCATCTCGCTGGCCTGATGTCTCTTGGCTGTCTTGTCTCGCTGCTTCCAGAATTTGTAGGGAAGTAATTGGCTGTAATCCCTAATAATCCGTTAATCAAAAGCTCGGCCTGTCATTACGTCCGCTTTTGTTTCAAGGGTTACTTGTTAGGCCTAGCTCGTTGCTTAACTGCCATCGTCGAGGAGATGTTGAGTTATTTTTTGCCTCTAACATTGATTTATGATTGTTTTTTTGGGAAGGGGTTTATCCGTGGTTTTAAGCTAGTGTTTTCACTGGTAGCTGCCATTTTACCTAACATCAACTTACACAAAGCCTTTAATTAATATTATTTCGTCGTCTCAAAAATAACTAGTTTATTTTTACATAACGTTGGTCCAATTTCGATGGACCTACTGTTTCCTCATCTTCAACGAATTCCAAATCTGATCATTTTGTTAAAAGCTATTTTAAAATAACTTTATCTTAAATTATACGCATCAAATCTATTTACATCATGTATTTCTTTTGAGTATTTGAAGAAATTTCGCAGTTTTCTCATGTTAAATTTATAATTTAGGAATACATATTTCTGATAATCTTCAATCTTGACTATTTAATTTCAATTACCCAAAATTTTAGTCAACAAAACTGCTATAAACTGCTATAATTTAATTCATTGCCATTTTAAAATAGAAAATCCGACCAGTAACCGCGCATTGTCTATTCGTAGAAGCATATGTAACGTAATTACTTATAAGTATGTCTCTTAAACTATTTTCATACAAAATAATTCAGTAAGACCTTGTTTCACACGGAACACTCAATTAGTCCACTGTAAAATTAAAAATTCTTATATTCCTTGTATTATTGAAAAGGTTACCATGGAAACGAAACCCCGTGATCGTGAGGCACTAGCTAAGCCAAAACGCGATTAATCCTGCACGTTTTCAAAACCCGCAAATGACGCAAATTTCGTCAAAAGATGTAACTGACGTAATACACGTCATATCCCGCGAGCAAGGTTTCATAAAATAAAATACATTGATGTCTTACTTACGAGTAATTATGTTACATATGGTAGAAGGAGTGAACACCTAAGTTATAAGCGATGGAACAAAAAGAAAGTTATAAGCGAAAGGAGTTTTAAATTAGTATTTTGGCTCGAGCCATCCAATTTTAGAGCCATTTCCCCTCCATAATTTCAGTGCCATTAAAACAACACGTTCTGAGGCCATCAATCTGGAGAGAGCGCATCTTGAAGTTCAGGGATTGTCTCTCTAGCTGCAGTCTCGGGGAAAGCGTAAGGCGCTAGTAGCCCGGAAGCCAAAAAATCAATTGCTCCAGCTTCATCTTGGCGCAGTTCCAAGAAGCGACTCTCCTTCGAAAGACACTGCGCCGCGGCACTCTCCCCCTTTGTAGTTGGCTTTTCCCTCGGGTCGGAAACCTGTCCTAGATCCCGAGGCAACTAGGTCTTAGTCCGAGCCAGGACTATGTTGATCGGTAACGCCATTAGTGACAAATATGCACGATGAAAGTGACTCCGGCAGACGCGACGGTTGCCTGTGGCCCTGTGTCAACGTGAAATGCAAGTACACTATAATGAAATTACCGGGCTAAGATATTTATTATTGGTGTAGCGGACGCCTGGTCGTGTCTAGTAGACTCTTTTCCACGATATTTCTTTTGGGGGAAAGGGAGATTTTCGTGATATATCCGTGTATTTTGCCTTCTTGGAATTTTACTTTGAAAGCTATCTTCTAAAAGAAACTAAACTTTCCACGTAAAGTTCCTGGAAGCTGGGTCATTTGGGGGCTGTTGTTATTGTTGTTGGTCGTATTCTAGGTTGTTGAAGGGTTTAGCATCTGTATTTAATGGCTGGTTTTCCTGTAAGGGAGTAATAGTAGTCCAAAATTAGATTTGAAAATAAAAATAATGGCAGTAATTTTAGAGCTCTATAAGTTTAAAGCAAGTGTCGGCTCGACGTGTAGTAGCTCTTTTTTCAACAGATGTCGCTAGCATCGAAATAAAAAAAAGATGCTTACGCTACATTTTGACCCAAAAGGCGGGACGTGAAAGTACCCCCTCACGTTGATTGGCTCGTTTGATAACTTAATTTTATATTATACTAATTTTAAACAATATATTTTATACGGGATATATAATTTAGGTTCAAGTCCACTAACATGTAAGTAGAGTATAAGTTGTCTAATTATAATACTCTACAATGGTTCTCTGACGACGTTATCGTTTCTCTATTTTGAAGTTTAGCTTCCTTTGTCATTAATAGATGGCACCACGATCTCCAGTAAAGTCGTTTCTTCGAAGAATCTGATAGATTCATTGGCATCTCCAATAACAAGGTCCTTATCATAATACAGGTGTCCATGACTGTTGCTTTAAATCAAGTCTTACTAGCCAATGTTTCATAGAAGATATTTTGATCTTTATCAAATATTTCTTCATAAGAAGGCCAAGTTTGCTAATTACAAAATTCGATTTAAAAAATGAAGAGTAATTAATTAGCTACATAAATTCTAAACCTTTTTTATTTCGCCTATAAAATACTAGGCTTAAGAACATTTAAATTTAAATCAGTATTTACGATTGTGAAAACTCACGTTGCTAGAAAAAGAACAACTTGCCATAATTATCTCTCGATTTGACGAGCAGGAAAGATGTAATATTCGGTATTTTTATTTAAACATAAATATATCTTTAAGTTATAAAAGGTTCCAACTCCGAAGCATATTCGCGAAAAGAAAACCGTGGAGAATGATCACGTGACTCTCGACGTTGTCGGTCAAACTTCGAGAGCACTCTGCTTAACCTCTCTATCAAGTTTGCTTATTACAAAGAAATTAACCTAATTATACACTAATGTGTCTAACAGCGCAAATTATATAAAAATTTCAATGTTCACTAACAAGTAGAGTGCCCGAGGTGTTGTGGCAACCAAAAATGTTTTTGACTACTTAAAGGGAATATAACCTCAGGTATTTGGTGTGGAACACCAACGTTTGCAAATCTGTCCGCTCTTGCCTTTGGCTTTAAAAATGTTTGGCGCCACTGTACAGGGTAATTAGAAAAATTGAAGGGATCTTCCATAAAGATTGCTTTGTAGGTTATATTCCCTTTAAAACCAAAAAATCTCCATTTAAAAAGCATGGGATTAAATTTCTCGGTTTCACAGGTAGGCCTACTTCCTACTAAATTTTTTTTTAATTTGGAAATCACGAAATGGGTAATTTGGACCACATTTAGGTAATTTTCATCAAGTTTGTGTAAATTGGAACCCTTTTTGGGTAAAATAAGGAAAAAATCTGGTTTTTGTTTTAAGTGGTCAGAAACATTTTCGGTTGCCATGGCAAATCGAATGGGTAGTGCAACGTCTCCTTTTGGGAAATTTCATATCTCAAATAGGTTTACATTACGGCCGACTTTGAACAAAATCGGCTATAAACACCTCGGGTAATAGTAATTCCAACTTAATCCAATACGCGTCATGTAAATTCTAAAATTCTTAATCATTTTAAACCTTAATCAGATACAAACGTAGAATTTCCTAATCATACTTCGCGTTGTCAAACCTAATATGGAACGAAGTTTGTTTTCGCTATCGTAATTTCCGGAAAACAAACCAATCAACTCCCTCAATTTCCTCGCGTTAGCCAAGTACGAACCAACCGTAATATAAACACAATATTTGTATTACCTCAGGTTGTAAAAAGAGCACTCTGCCACTGCAAAAAAATATAAATTTGAAAAACTACCCTAGCGGCAGCCAGCTGTAACCGCTTCGAAATCATTCTGTTTGTTTTACCTCCAGCAATACTCATTTGCAGTTCGTTTTTTCGGGCGCGCAAAAGATGAATCGATAAAATAAATTGACTATCGACGGCGTGGCAACACCGAAAGCGAAATTTATAAAAGTTGGGAGAAATTTCAACGCCTGGTTTTCGTCACTTTCTCCGGGCTCTTCTGTATTCATTATAAAAAAGTAAAAAATAAAAATGAGCTCGCGTCTTTTCAGAAATTACCCCCAGGGCCAAGTGGCGTATTATTATAGATGATGAGGTTCTACCAGCTCCTGGCAAAGCGGCGCTCACACGCTTTTAAGCCTTGAAACATGAAATTTTACTCCTCCAAATTATCGTACTCGATTCGTAAGATTCAAGCGTGAAATTTGAGAGAATATTAATGGAAAGTTAATATTTAAAATGTAATTATTTTCTTAACCTCGCTGATGTTTTTATTTTTCCTAGCTGTATATGATTTGAATACGTAAACATTTGATAAAACGGATTCAATATTTTGGCAAGTAAAAAGTTAGAACCTACTAAACCCATATCTATTTTAAAAGACACCCAAACCAAAGAAAAAATATTCAATTTAGAACCCGGATAAGACCGGTTTATGACTAGGCTACGATAATTCTGTGCTAGGCTAAGACCAATTCAGGATAACGGCCAGAATAATTTAAGACAGCGTAATACCAATTTAGGATCAGACTAAGAAAAATTCAGGACAGTTTAAAATAATTCCGGACTACGATAAAAAAATTCAGGTCAGTCTAAAAGTATTCAGGATAAGGCTAAGAAAAATTAAGGACAGTCAAAAATAATTCAGGACTAGGCTAAGAAAAATTCAGGACAATCTAAAATAATTCAGGGCTAGCCCGGCTAGGCTAAGAAAAATTCAAGACAAGCTAAAAACAGTACAGGACAGTCTTAGAACAGTACAAGACTTGGCTAAACACATTTCAGGACCAGGGTAAGAAGAATTCAAGGCAGGCTAAGGTCAATTCAGGACCAGGGTAAGAAGAATTCAAGACAGATTAAGAATAATTCAGGACCAGGGTAAGAATAATTCAGGACCAGGGTAAGAAGAATTCAAAACAGATTAAGAACAATTCAGAACTAGGCTAGGAACAGTACAGGCGTAGGCTAAGGATAATCCAAGACAGGCTAAGAGAAATTCAGATTACGCTTAGACCAATTCAGGTCAAGCAAAGGACCATTTAACACCAAGCTAACTAGCAAAGGAGTAAAGGACAATTTAACACCAAGCTCTAACTAGCAAAGGACCATTTAACACCAAGCTCTAACTAGCTCAACACCACGCTTAATCCACCTGGCAAACAGACCAAGACCAATTCCGGATCATTATTACTAAACTTATTGAAAATAGGCCAAATAAACCAGCTTCGAAATATAAATTAAAAAAAATCTTTCTCGTCTTCGAGTGGCGAATTACTAATAAAAATAATTTATTTACCAAGTTTATGCAAAGTGACGTGTACTGACGTCACCTTATTAAAATGTACCTTCGCGGTAAAACGTCGTAAAAACGTAATATGAAAAATGCACGCCGGTATCTAATATCAAAATTCCGGTTCTCTAATCTGGCTGAAAATATGATTTTCTCTGGCCACACCCTCCCCTGGAAATATTTCTAGCTGCACGATGCCGCTAGGGGTCGCGTCGATGGCAGAGGGCTCGAGATCACGTGAGCGCGCGCGCGTCTCGCGTGAAAGCCCGCCAAATTAATGGATCCGAGATTGGCTTCCTACTATACTACCGCCGCTCCGACACTGTCGTCACTTTATCGCCGCAGCGCCACTAGCGGCAGTCGGCGAAAGCTCGCCCCGTAAATTTGGCGTCTTTAAACAAAGCTTCGACCTCCATTATATTTGCTTTCAAGTTAGAGAGGCCCAACGATAGAAGCCCTTTGTTTGGAGGGGTGTTAAAATTAATACGATTGCTCCTAGGAATGTGTCGGCTGCTTGTACCTTGAAAATGATTCCACCCCACTCCCCCCCCTTTCAACCGTATAACTGCTTTAACAATGACTGTATATACCTTAGCACACGGTTTGTGGTGTTTAAATTATCTGTTTTGGACGCACCCTAACCCACAGCTTACAAACGTGGCTGATACAGTTTAATTCTTTCGCTCGTGATGAATTATGGCTCAATAGTTCTTTTTATAAAGTAACGTGGCCTTCTTGTTGAAATGTTGCTCTTACGTCACAGTCTCTTACTTTGACAAGCCTACGAGCGCGCGCTACAGTCGCGAGGAATATAGCTTTTTCTAGAGCGCGTGCAAATCGCTCGTGCGAGGAATACACTAATAAAGCTGGGTCTTGTGACGTAAGAGCAACATTTTAACAAGTTGGGCAATACCACTTTTTATTTTATAAAATCAACTATTGCTTTTCAATTTTCGATTTGACGTTCATTCATATCGTAAGTAACATAATAACAAGAAGTAGAGCAATTCCTAATGATAATTTTCTTACCGAACCTTCGACGTTTGCACTTTTACCCGGCTTGAAAATCGTATCATTCTCATTAACAGTATATTTCGTCTGGGGAAAAGTGATGCCAGGTCTCGAAAATGGAATTTCCCTTTCTGACCCTTGAAATTTCCCTTTTAGGACTAAAATTTCCCTAGTTTTCCAAAACACTAAAAACAATGATATTTGCGTAAAACCTTTAAGCAACAAACACAGCACCCCACACAAGGAGAACGCAACTCGCCAAAAGTCGTGAATTTTCTCATGTACAGTTTTCATTGGTTAGACGCTTTAGCGCCTGCTGCCGTCGGAAGGGGAAAATTTGGAAATTGTCATCCCCCCTGCCTGTAAAACACATAGACACAACTCTGCGTTAGCGTGTTTAAAGGTTAGCTGCGTTCTCCTTGTGTTTGTTGCTCCTAGGTAAAACAATTACATGGGAAGTTTTAAAACAAAAAAAACAAATGTTCTGAAGAAAATAATACTTTTATTTTCATCTCGCAATGAATAAAAACTAGGAACAATTTTACCCGTAAAAAATACTAAGGATAGAGCGACAAAAAGTCGTTCAGACTTGTTCCCGTGGGCCAGATATTTAGCAGAAGACTTTCCAAATTGTAAAAAAAAAACCAAAAAAAACAAATTGCAGAGGTACAAGCTAAAGCGAATCCGACAATATACTTATGATTGTATCAACTCTTACATAATAAGTCCATTTAATGAAGGTGTGCCATTTTTTATGATAGCTTTGAATAAAATAATTTTCCCGCTCGAATTTCCCTAGATTTAGGTAATTTTTGGTTGGATTTCTCTTTTCCCTTTTTACCGTTTTTTAGTAGTCAAAATTTCCCTCAATCTGGCATCACTGCATGGGAATATTTTTGACACTAAGGGGCCTCATAGTTGAATTGTCTCCCTGCACTAGAAAGGGATTGGGGAAATCAAAACGTCACAAGCGTACATTTGTTAATATTCATACTGTGTTACTTATGTTTTTACATTGTGTAAATCCTGAATTGTCGTTTTTGGTGATGTATGTACAAATATAAAAGATAATAATTTTTACCCGAAATTTATTGACAAAGCTTGGTATTTTTTGGGCTTATAGCAAGTGTTGGCTTGACGTGAAGTTGTCTAATTAAAATGCTCAACAATGGTTCTCTGACGACGTTATCGTTTCGCTATTTTGAATCTTAGCTTCTTTTGCCATTAATAGATGGCACCACGATCTCCAGTAAAGTCTAGGTTAAAGTCCACTAAGTTGTCTAATTATAATACTCTACAATGGTTCTCTGACGACGTTATCGTTTCGCTATTTTGAATCTTAGCTTCTTTTGCCATTAATAGATGGCACTACGATCTCCAGTAAAGTCTAGGTTAAAGTCCACTAAGTTGTCTAATTATAATACTCTACAATGGTTCTCTGACGACGTTATCGTTTCGCTATTTTGAATCTTAGCTTCTTTTGCCATTAATAGATGGCACCACGATCTCCAGTAAAGTCTAGGTTAAAGTCCACTAAGTTGTCTAATTATAATACTCTACAATGGTTCTCTGACGACGTTATCGTTTCGCTATTTTGAATCTTAGCTTCTTTTGCCATTAATAGATGGCACCACGTTCTCCAATAAAGTACTTTTTTCGAAGAATCGGATAGATTCATTGCCATCTCTAATAACAAGGGCCTTATACAGGTGGCAATGATAGAGCCGACTGTTGCTTTAACGTTCTTGAAATATCGGTAAAAATTAGTCACTATATTACGATGAATTATGAAATTTATTATAAGTTGGGATATACAATATCCGTGCTATTCGCTGTCGTCATATTCTTTTGAATTTCTGGCAGAATTACTTTGGCTTACGTTATCCTAATTAAATATTCGAAGAACCTTTTCGGTTTTTCTAAAATATTTAACGAAAGTTTTATACATTTTATTCCGGGCATAAATAATTAAATACGCTAAAAAGTAAAGTACTCTCCTCAGCGGGGGGGTATTATTATGTACTACAGTCTCCTCAATATTTCATTTCGTAATTTCCCCAACCTTTAACTATTTAAATTGCGCGTCTTTAGGCGGGTAATATATTTTGGAGGTTATGAAAAACAGAAGCTTCCTTTTCTTTGTTAAACTTAATTTATAATCCCACACAGTTTGTAAAATTTAATTTTAGATATAGTGGTTTTGTGGTATTGCGTACTTTAATCAACAAATGTTATATAATCAGTTAATTTCGGTTCGGGAGGGAAATTAAGAATAATTGTAATACTTTTTGAAATTTTGCTCTTGGTAAAATTTTGTAGAAATTTACAGATAATAATAAAAGGTCTGCTACTTAACGGATTAAAAATAATTAAGTTTAATTAAGAATGATTACTTCATCTTAAGATTACAGAAATTTTATAAATATAATTAGTTTCGGGGATTTTGGAAATTTTAAGAGAAGAATCGAAGACAACTTATTTTAACCGGCCACCTGAATTTAAGAAATAAAAGTCGCTAGATGACTTGGGCCTAAGATGGTTCCTTGGGTATTAGCCAAGCTGATTATTATTATTATTATTTTAAACATCAAGGAGCATAAGTGTAGAATTTTCAAAATATATATTAACTCATTATCTTTGATTTAAATTTTATAGAACTAAAATTCGACAAAAAGAGAAAGTTATTATCCTATTTATAATAAACAAACAATTGACTCAATTCCGATCATAATATTTTATAAGTAAGAAAAGTTCTTTGAAGATTTACTTAAGATTTTCTTGAAATTCTTAAATAGAATTTACAAAAATCCAACGAGTAACGTTCATCAAAACACCATAAATATCTTTCAACTATACGTCGTGTCGCCCTTAACGGTCTTATTGACACTTTAGTCTTAAAGACATATCTTTATTGGCAAGGGTACTAGCTGTTATAATTCAGTAAACGCGCGCTGTCTTATTGACAATCTTCCAATATAAAATATTTGAACTTCCTTTTCACAAAGAGTCCCGGCGACTGCGTTCCTTCGCTGGGGTTAACATTTAAGGTGACCCTCATTACCGACGACACTCGCCTAATACCTACATACAGAGCTCGTACCTCCCGACGGTGACTCGTGGATGATACCGGGTAATCCTTGACAGTAGCGACTCGGAGTCCCCATGTGCTTAGTACCAAAAACGCGGTATCTCGGGGCCTAGCGCGGGTGTTATAGCGCACCATATATCCTGTGGTCGTCCGTCTTGTCAAGATGTCCGCTAACGATAAGCAGACGACGCGGGTCTGGCGATTTCTTTTCGGAGATGCTTGTTTTTTACGTTTCCCCAACCAGATTCCCGATTCCTCTGCCCACCCGCTGAATACGGCTGCTGACCTTTCAGTCAGTTATGCCGTTGTAAATGGTTTCAAACTCTCAAGCCGAGGTCAGATCAGTGTGTCACTATGTAGATGGATGATGCAGTCTTGCGGGAAATATTTTATACTAGGAGGGGTCTGCTACTACTTGACGGGAAGTCTCACTCTATTGTGGTTTATGATTGTTTTCCCAATTCTCTTTTTGTCTGATTTTTAGGAGATTGGATAAAGTCGTGGTTTCCCTGGGAAAATTATCTCAGCTGCGAGAATAAGACTATTTTTAACGGCGTGTTTCCAATGTTGTGTACTCAATCATAAGTAACATAGTAAATATAAGTATGACACCTTCCTCGGGGTTGCTCAAAATGCATTTTGTGAGTTTGATATGTGGAAAACCATTTTCAAAATGTTTTTACTCTGTTACCATCATCGCGGCTCTTGTAGAGAAAGTTCGTCTGCTATTTTCTCCCAAGTAATCATAGATGGCGATACTCAGTTACTCAGAAGCAGACGAACATTCGTACAGTGCCACCGCTTTATTTCCCACGCTGGCTGCGAGAATGGTTTTGAAATATCTACGTAATTATTATTCATTATTAGTAATTAAATATTAATAAGTAAAATATACATAACTAAAAGTAAACAGAGTGCATTTGTAAAAACATTTTGCCTTTAGAAAAACCAATTTTCAAAATGCATTTTGTAATTTTATTTCGAGCTGCAAAAACCATTTTACATTTTGCATTTAGAAAAACCAATTTTCAAAATGTTTTTTCTAATTTTATTTTACATTTTGAGTTATGGAGAAAGTATTTTACATTTTGCATTTTGAAATGACCTTCGATTTGGTTTTATTGCTAATTTTCATATCGAACCTTTTTTCGACACTGACACTCTTGCCTAGCTCCGTTTTGGACTTGTAACCAAACAGACGAGTGTTCCCTTACGACAATAGTGGATCTAATTTAATTCCAAAATTATGTAAAAAAATTGGGCTGATCCATATTTGCCATTGATCGAAATTTGGATAAAAAAATGCGTTATATTTAGAAATAAAACAATTACAAATCATAAAATTCAACTTTATTCCAATTTGATCGAAAATATTTAATCATGAAAAATTTGAACATTGGATCAAGTAATTTTCGTAAATGTGCGCTGAAATAAACATTTATTGCGTAATAACTCTGAAAACATTTCGATTACAATTTTTTCATAATTGACATACTTATTGGTATTACTTTACTTATAGTAATATAAAATATGGTACTCTCTAATTGTTTTCAAAGCATCGCTTTTTGTTCGGTATCGATTTTATTCCTTTTTCATAAAAACCTTGTTTTTCTGATTAAGAGTTCCGTCATGTCCACCTTTTTCCCTCCCAAATAAATTTTCACTATCTCTGCACATTTAATAATAATAATAATAATTATAATAAGCTATATTTAAAACCCCATTACAACCGGGGAAATTATAGCTTAACGTCCTTTCAAATTATGACCAGAATTTTGAAAATACTTAAATGTATCCAAAAACAATTAGTTAATCATGTTTACTATACATACAATAATATTATTTGACATTATTTAGAATTTTATTCCCATTATTTTTTAAATAAGAGTAATTTTACTTCCCCGCCTTGTCGTTTTGAAAGCGATTCTGAGCGAACCGATTTGGACGAGTTGCTTCTCGAACCATCACGAAGAGATTTTTCACGCTGGTTTTGAAAACTAGTTATCTAAAACGTAGCGATTTGAGGGGTAAGTTTGAACCTAAGGAGTGGTTCCCAGATCTGTTAATTTGTGTTATTTGGTTTCATTGACAAATTTTTACTTTTTGCCAATGTGAAATTCACGGTTATCTTGGTAAATAAAAATAATCAGCTAGCTCACAAAATTTCCATTAATTATATTTCAATTTAAAATGGTGTATTTAGTAATTTGTTTTTTTAAGGTTACTAAAACTTTGCCTAATAATTTTTTTTGACCAAATTGCTGTTTGCAAAGCTTCTCAACGGAGCCCGGTTTTCTATAAATATCCCTACACGCTTCGAGGAATAATATACTTAAGTCTTAAATTTTATTAGCAACGAAAAGATAATCCACTTGATAATTTAAGCCTATATATTTAGGCTTTTAAGTTAATTAGCATCTTTTAACCTTAATCAACTTTGACTTGTCCCTATTTTTTGCCCCGATGTTCCACGATTATAAACTACGAAGATAATGATTTAAACCTTTTTAGCCAAGTTAATCCAGTTAGGACTAGATCAAATTAAATTTACTTAGACGTCCACTGTAACGGCTTAGCTGAAACTGATGCCGTATAAAACGATATAGAAATTTCTTCTTAATGCATAATTAAAACTCTTGAGAGATCGCAGTCGCAGCTGCTACGGACAAAAATTGATGTTGACAGAATGAGAGACTTTTGAGACTTTAGCTGAGATATTTAAGACAGAATAGCAGCGGGAGGAAAAAAACGTTTAAACAATTTAATAAAGTTTATTAAATAGGGAAAAATTGAGGCAAGTCATCTGCTTTTGTAGGACGTACCGGGATTGCCAGTCATTTGGGACTTTTTTAAACCTCTTTTTTTGCGAAGAGGGAAATTAAAGTTCACCTGATGTCTTTATTGATTTTTAATATTTTAAGGACGTAAAAATCTTAAATTTTCTTTATCAAATTAATAACTACCAGTTTATTGCTAAGTTCATTTAATTTATTATTTAAAAATTAATTAAAATAATTTCTTCCTTCGGATTCCTTTCTATTAAATTCTTAGGTTTCAAATCTTAATTTAATAATGAAAATATGTATTTATTATTTAAAATTTAATTAAAATTATTGTTTTATCCTAATGAATTTTATGGGGGAAATCGTATATGGTATTTTCTCTAAACATTTTCCTGATATAGGTTAAATTTAATAGTTAGGTAATTTGTAGGGATGACACCTAAATTTATCATTATTAATTATTGGGTTGGTCTATAAATTTTAAAGTTATTTGAAGCAAATATACCTATATTAAGTTGATTTAACTAAAATGATATGATTTAAATTTAATCATCTAGATAGTTACAATTTAATATCGCGTTGACTTCTTAAATTCAATATTACTTTAAAACAAATATACTTACAAGTTAGTAGTTTGGGTTCTTACTTGCTTATATAAATTCTAGATTGCCATTTTGGCAAGTAAGCCCACACATCGCGCCAAAAGCGCCATCTATAGCCAACTTTATAGCTGAAATCTCTCTTTAATCCTACGAAAATCGCTCTGTAAGCGTAAAAGAAAAGTTGAAATGGTAAACAATTTTAGGGCCATTTATCTTAGGTGATACCGCGCTCGCTTTTACCGAAAGATATCAAAAGGAGAGGGCAAAGTAACGCGAAAATATTTTGACCAAAACCGCTTGTCAAACAACAATTTAGCCATATAAAAAAGTAAAAAGATAAAACTGTCATTCGTGACATTTTGCTCATCTAGGCTTTCCGAGAGTATCAATCACGCGCTCCCTGTTTTTCGACCATCTCTCGCTCTCACTCGGAACCAAGTCTACCCTTTTTTACAGCCCCCTTTCCTTCCTCTTTTAGAGTATGAGGCTACGCGATACGTACCCCTAGGGGGCGCGGCCAGCGCCAAAGTTAGAGAGGCTCGCTCCCCGTAATGTTGTTTTGTCTGCACCGCGGCTTCGACGCCCGACGCGCCGTAGGGTGCTCGATCTAGTTGGATGCGCCGCCGCCGCGCGTCGCAACGATCGTCGCCTCTTTTCCCTTTCTTCGTGGCGTTTTCTCTTTCGAGCGTGGTGGCGCGTCTCTCCGATATCGCGTAGTCCTTCGTTCATTGCTTCCCGCGACGCGTCTCAGATCAGCTTCGAACGGCGTCTTGAGCAGACGCTGCGAACGAAGACTGCGCGGATCTAAACGGTCTCTCCGATCACTTTTTAAGCTTTCGCGGTTTTCCACTATGGATTTGATCAATTATTCAGGAGTACTTTAAACCAATCAAAATACAGTTATGGTAAATCGGGCTTCCGTTAAGTTCGGATCGTCTCTAATGTTTCGACATTGACGTTTTTAAGAAACTGTGCGTTTTTAAATCAACTTCAACTGATTTGGCGACGGTCGGTATTTCTGGAATTAAATCTCAGGTACGCTCTCATCTTTTTAGTGTCATTTTTAGCACGTTTTAAAGGGACATTTTGATCATCTTTTAAAAGGGATATTTTGACCATATTTTAAGGGATATTCTGACCATATTTTAAGGGACATTTTGATCATCTTTTAAAGGGACATTTTAATCATCTTTTAAAGGGACAGTTTAATCATCTTTTAAAGGGACATTTTGACCATCTCCTAAAAGGGACATTTTGATCATCTTTTAAAAGGGACATTTTGACCATCTCCTAAAAGGGACATTTTGATCATCTTTTAAAGGGACATTTTGATCATCTTTTAAAGGGACATTTTGACCATCTCCTAAAAGGGACATTTTGATCATCTTTTAAAGGGACATTTTGATCATCTTTTAAAGGGACATTTTGATCATCTGTTAAAGGGACATTTATATAATCTTTTAAAGGGACATTATATAATCTTTTAAAGGGACAGTTTCATCATCTTTTAAAGGGACATTTTGATCATATTTCAAGGGAAATTTTAATCATCTTTTAAAAGGGACAGTTTGATCATCTTTTAAAAGGGACAGTTTGATCATCTTTTAAAAGGGACAGTTTGATCATCTTTTAAAGGGACATTTTGATCATCTGTTAAAGGGACATTTATATAATCTTTTAAAGGGACAGTTTCATCATCTTTTAAAAGGGACAGTTTGACCATCTTTTAAAGGGACATTTTGACCATCTTTTAAAAGGGGATTTTTACGTGTGATTTTCATTATTGTTACATTGTCATTGTCGTGTTTGGAATGGTAGAATTGACATATAGAGGCAGGACTGGTGTAAAAACGGCGCCGATGTTTTTATCAAACCCGAACTAGATTGGGTTCAATGCGAGACCAATACGAAGGTGAAGATTATCTTCCTAATTGTTCATCCTAGAACAGTAGACCATTTATATACTTTGGTTCTATTGTTTCAAATTGTCCGTTGCTAATGAAATCCCGGTTCAATCCTCCGTTTGGTATTTTGGTTTTATATTCTACATAATGTTTATTTTTAACTGTACATTTCGCGGCAGTTTCTTGATATGGCATTCCTAGACTTGACTCACGCTGGGTTTTGAAAGACCATATGTTTCCAACATTTCTCGTAGACATCTGGAATGTTTCCATAAATATTTAGGCTACTAAAAATTAAAGGTTTTTTGACGTTTGTTGTAATCAAATATTAAATTTTAGAAATTAAATATTTCATCACTTAAATATTACTGTCTATCTTAAGACATTTATAAGCGAAAACACTTCCTTAAACTTTCATTATCGACGCCAATTTAAAGTGTTTATGACCTTTGATTTATTCCAAATTATATTATCGATAACTACTTTCAAGAGGGTAAGAAATGGCTTATATTTTTGACAAATCTCTATTTAAAAACGCATTCATAAACAGAAATGAAATTTCTCAATAAAATCGACGGCCCACAACCGGCTGTTTTACTCGTGAAATTTCGTAACGTTCAAGTTGAACAAACCGCGCTTTTCATTTAACAATCGCTTGGGACCGGAAGTGCCGCGGATATACTTTTCCAAGTATTTTCCATTTCGAAAAACCGATTCAAGCTTTTATCTTATTAAGTATAGGCGAAGTCTGGATAGTGCTAAATACATGTCCACACTATACCACCCCACCCCACCCGCATAAGGCTATCAAAATTGAGAAACACGTTCATTTTAGCACTGTTAACATCAGAGCGCAGTTTAATTGGAGGATAGAGTATTTTACGATCGAGGGCTCCGTCTTTTTGTAAGAGCTAGCTGGAAAGAAATACTAAGGCGTCATTGAACTACGACAAGATTTTATACGTCGCGTTGTTTAAAAGTTTGTTTGAGCGCAGTTTTATAGCGCGTTGTGTGACCGTGGTCTATAGCTGGTCAAAACGTATATTCTATAATATTATCAGTCGTAAAAATATCGACGTCTGCTTTCGCGAGTTTATCGGATCGGCCTTTTCGTGCTGGTTCCCCTTTTACGACTAGTCTGACATTGTGTGTCCCGTGACGTCTCATTGTTTGAAGAAGAACTTTTGTTTGTCTTCGCTTTTTACGGGCGATTTGCTTCTAGGTCATTGTCATTTTTGCGACGCGTTGTTTATATACATAAATATTGGGACGATTGATTGAGATTATTGCGACAATAATTGTGATTGAAAATCGTCCCAATTATGACCAAATATTGATTTAATTGGGTTTACCGTTGGTGTATTTGAAATGGAAATGAGCGATAATAATTGTTGTAACAGAAGTACGTATAACGAGAGAAGTGTTAATAATAATAATAGCGTAAGTAACATAATAACAATAAGTATGACAATTTACGAAATTTACAACCAAACTGATTTTCATAGTTATTGCGTAATCAAGATGTTTTCTTAGCGCAGAGCCCTCTAGTGTTTAAAATACGTGAGACTTCCGCTAAGCTGAAATCATTGAGTTGGGAATAAATAGAGGTACAACTAAATCTGGCTGGCGCGGGACCAATTTCGTTCAATAAGGAGACTTATTCAACTTTATCGCCTTACCGTGGCGGCATCTGTCTCTAGTGGTGGAAACTATATTGAAAATTAAATTTTTTCGCGAATCTGATGCGAAATTGAAATGTAGGATTACTCGTAACAAACAAACCTTTGAAGTTGTTTAAAAAAAATTTATTCTTTTAAAACGATCCTTTTTAACTCAAGTTACGGTGAGTTAGCTAATAATTACTTATTTTTAGCCATGTAACTTTACAAAATATAGATGGCGCTACCGCCTAATTATGAAGATCGATTTCTTACAGTCTAATCAGAACAGGTCCCGCGTAACTATGGCAACCGAAATCGTAATTGTAATTCTAGCAGTATTATTCCCAATTCAATGGCTGAAATATCTGGTTTCCGATAGATAGGCGGTATATTAGGCTAAAATTATAAAAATTAACAAAGTTTTTCTCGGCGCCACGGGCTCGTGTTTTTTTTATCACGCGTGATTCGCACGCGGGCTTCAAAACAAAGCCAAAGTCCCTCGCGACTCAAGAACGTGCTCTCCGAAATAAGGCTTAAATTTTTATCAAAAAGTAGTAGCTCCTCTTGCTGCCACCGCACTGTTACATCTATGATGTAGTAATAAAAAGAGTATCTTCACAGGATCGAGCTAATTTTTAATAGTTTCACGGTTCAAAATTTACCGCCTTCTTTGGGAAGAGATTTTTACTTATTTGTTAACTATATTTTTACGAATAATTTCAGTAAATTGTTAAAATAACGAAATTTCTACCGCTTAATTTTTATTGCCTTTATAGATACTTATCGTATATAAACCTTTGGTTGTATAGAGTAAATACGGGCAAACAGTAACTCAATTAAATAAATTATTTGGGTCGACTCGAGGGGTAAGACAGTCTCAGATAATCTGTACACCGAGTTCGTGCATTTAGCACTGTTAAAGATACATAATTTCAAGAGTTCACGAGTTCCATTTAGCACTGTCAAAGGTACGGCAGTGTACACCGAGTTCGCAGATTGTCTTACGCCTCGGGTCGACTTATACTAAAAAAAAACATAATGTATTGGTGGTCTTGTAAAAGCTGGTTAAAATATTCAATTAATTTGTCCATTTCCCTAATCAATGCTATAAAACATCTCTAAGAACTATCGAGTTTTATCCCTTAATATATTTCTAAAGTTTAATGAATTGATTAATTAGTTTTGGCACTTTGCTTGCTTTCCATACAAATTGGACGTAACAGGCCGGTTCATCCAATAGAAGATTGCGGATTCAATACCAGCCGGAGGTTTGCGAATTCCGCTCTCTTGGTATTGAAAGCATTCTTTCCTTGATTAAAGATAAAATTCTATTTTTAATTCGGTGGACGTAGTTTTATTGAAAACGCTTGTTTACGAAATGCCCTTTCGTATCGTTCTCGGCGTCAAACACGTCGCTATTCAGTCTATATTTACCATCGCCTAATTATTTATTTAGACGCAACGCCGAGTTCAAAACACGTCGTTTGAATACGCTAAATAGGGTAACAGCGTCATGCTATCCTACTTTGACTCGGAACAATTAAGCTCGTCACCCTTGTTTAAAAGATGGCGTAACTAGTACCAAAATCTCTGGTTCTCTCTATCTGTCTTCTTTATGTAGTTTCTAATTGATCCACACGTATCGTAAGATCCTTTTGAAAATCGTCGCGCCGTTTCTGCGCCAGTCCTAATGATGAAACCACTCGTTTTCAAGTAGTAAGCGGATCAAACTTTTGGCGCTCTCCGTATCTCGAAGTCGCCCCATCTCTCGGTCGAAAAATGCAAAGCGTATTTCCCCGTCTTCATTCGATTGGGGCGGCCGTGGCTCGAAGGCTTTTCTCTCGAACCTCTCGAAAACTTGGAGGAAGGGGCGAACTCGAATATATGTATACATTTCTCGGATTTTCTGCCGAGTATTTCAAAGTCTTGACAGGTCTGGCTTTTGGGTGCCCGGAGATGACACCCTCAACAATGGCTCTCTCGCTGCTGGCTCCCTCTGGGACTTATTCAACGCGTCTGCCATCTATACCGTTCTACTGCCACCGAAAAACCCTCCCCGGGTCCCACCTCGTCGTATCTCTATTGACTGAATTCAATAGGCCCCCCTCCTTTACATTCCCAAAAGTTCCCAATGGCCCAGGTTTTAGCCGTGTAGGTATCAAGGAGAGGAAAGATGGGTGATCCGTGTGATTATGGTCGCGATAACCTCCCCAATCAATGTGTTTTGTGGCCAGATTACATAAGGGGTCGCGACTAAAGATTGGAATCTTCCTGATTTTTTGTTGGAATTTCGTTGTTGTCATCTCTCGAGTTCCGTAACACGAACGGTGTCACAAAAATGATACCATATATAAATAACACTTGTATACGTTTATCGGGATGAAATATTTAATATATAATATATTAATATTACTTAATATAAAATATAACGCATTAGTATTATTTAATATATACTATATAATACATTAATATTATTTAATATATACTATATAATACATTAATATTATTTAATATATAATATAATGCATTCGTATTATTTAATATATAATATATAATACATTACTATTATTTAAAATATAATACATTCCTATAATTTAATATTTAATACATTCATATTATTTGAAATATAATACAATAATACAATTTAATATTTAATACATTAATATTATTTAATATATTAATATTATTTAATATATTATTATTATTTAATATATTATTATTATTTAATGTATTATTATTATTTAATACATTAATATTATTCAATATATTAATATAATAACATAATATAATATATAATACGGTAATATTATTTAATATAATATATAATACGGTAATATTATTTAATATAATATATAATACGGTAATATTATTTAATATAATATATAATACGGTAATATTATTTAATATAATATATAATACGGTAATATTATTTAATATAATATATAATACGGTAATATTATTTAATATAATATATAATACGGTAATATTATTTAATATAATATATAATACGGTAATATTATTTAATATAATATATAATACGGTAATATTATTTAATATAATATAATATATAATACGGTAATATTATTTAATATAATATATAATACGGTAATATTATTTAATATAATATAATATATAATACGGTAATATTATTTAATATAATATAATATATAATACGGTAATATTATTTAATATAATATAATACATAATACGGTAATATTATTTAATATATAACACTTAATATAAAGCTAAATTAATAAATAAAAATATAACATATTGAGAGTTGAACTAGCCAGTTAGATCGATGAGGCTATATGTCATTGAGCGTATGTAGAATAATTATGGCCCCTTGGAAAGTGTCAACACTCGGAGAACGTCAATTAATTTTTATTCTAATCCGATTTTGAAAGTATCCCCGCGTTGTGACTGATATACGCCTATATGTTGATATTTTAAATCCCCTTTTCTCTGCGAAATTTCTCCTGATATAAGTCATTCTGTAGAGTCGAGAGCTATATTGGCCTGGTATAATTTTCAATCCGTCTAGGAAATTGCTCGAAGTATGTTATATTCCGACTAAGCGCGGGCGAGGGGAGAGTGGGTTTAGTGGAGCCAGAGGAGGGGGGAGGGAGCAACGGGGGAATCGAAAATCGAAAAGGCGCGAATGATTAAACAATTAAGCTGCTTTTGGGCGCCAAATGCGTGTGACAATGTTTACAGGCGGGCCACCCCTTTCTATTTTGAGCCGGCTCAAGGAAGGAAGGAAGGGGTTTCGGGGTATTAAATAAGGAAGGCGAACTGTTGAGAACATCGGGGACTCGCCTGACAGATGAGGCTGCTCGCGATGGAAATAAGCAGAGAGACACGCATTCGATTTCTCACGATCCGAGAGAGATGGACCCCTATCCCCAAAATTAGGCTTATTCTGTACAGGGCGATTCGTAGCCCTTTTTACGATATATTGAATTAAAGGTATTTATGGATTTTGATTACGTCGCGTATCAGGATTTGAATATTAAAGTTTAAGGACTCTTTAAGTGTTACGTCACTTATATCGTACTCATCGCGTGATACTGGTGTCATTATATGTCAATAAAATGTTTTATTTAGTATTTAAAATACGATGAAATTTTGGAAATTGGAGAATGCTATTGGTTTATTTAAATTTTTGGAATGAAAATATTTTATTATAAATAATTTCATCAATAATTAAATAATTAATAAGCACTGAAATAAATTAATAAACACTGAAATAAATTAATAAGCAGCAAAATAAATTAATAACCCGTAAATTAAATTAATAACCCGTAAATTAACTTAATAACCAGTAAATTAAATTAATAACCAGTTAATTAAATTAATAACCAGTTAATTAAATTAATAACCAGTTAATTAAATTAATAACCAGTTAATTAAATTAATAACCAGTTAATTAAATTAATAACCAGTAAATTAAATTAATAACCAGAAAATTAAATTAATAACCAGAAAATTAAATTAATAGCCAGTAAATTAAATTAATAACCAGTAAATACAATTAATAACCAGTAAATTAAATTAATAACCCATAAATTCAAACTTTTAATCAAAGAGTATATGAAAATTAGGCGCACCTGTTATTTAAGAAAAGATAGTCCGGCATTTCAGACCCCCAAAAACAATTTTATTTCCATAATTATAAAGGTAGATCAATTAAAGATACAAATATCGCCTTAGCTCCAAAACAATATATTAATTTCCCAGATATTTATGATACCATTTCAACGGGGTACGTAATTAGCGTAACACCCTGTATATCTGTGGGGGAGTTTGAACCACACGAAGAGAGAACGCTATGGTTTTCAAAGACTTCGTGTTGGTAGGCACAATGGTCCGACGCAGAAGTTGAGGAAGCGACGAAGCGAATCCAAGTAGGCATTCAATTAATTGGTCGATTACTGAGAGAGAGAGAGAGAGAGGAGCCGGACCTGCTGGATCAATTATGAATCCTTTTACGGACACATTGTGTTCGTTGTTGGGGGAGAAGCGGAGACCCAACGGCTTTAAATGAAAATTGGAAATTGGGAAAGTGCATCTTACGATTGTTCCCGCCGGTGGGCGCCAGCGGACGTCGGGGAGGATCTCTTTTCTGTCTTTTGCCACCAACTCCCCAAATTTGAAAGGTCCGTCTAATGAAATTTTCAACGCGAATTAAATTGCTAAATTATTGAACGAAGGAATGTCATTGATTCTCTCGGGTGTTCCCGCTTGAAGCCGCAATTTAATTGTAGAAAGTTGGTTATTTTCGAGACTAACGAGGAGACTACCCGAGGTGATAATCACCGATTTTATTGAAACTAGGTGGGTACGTAGACCTTATGGTAACATGAAATTTCACCAAGGAAAAAGTTGCAATGGGCATTAGTTTTGTCATGGCAATCGAAAATGTTTTTGACAACACAGTACGTATATTTTCTCATTGAAAATAACATGGGAATCTGAGTGCTTCTAAGGGTCCCCCCTGTAGAAATTTTCAAAACCAAAAAAATAGATCAAAATTGACAAATTAAATTAATTTTATGATATTTTGATGAATTTTGGTCAATTTGATCAAAAATTGATCAGCATCGGTAAAAATGGAGAAAAGCGAAATATAAAAATAAAAAGTTGAATTTACCAACTAATCGCCAAATCGGCGGTAATAAATGAATTTGATCAAAATTAATAATATAGAATTTAGTTGTTTGAATTTGATCAAAATTAATAATTTTAATCAGAATTATTATTATTATTTTTTAGAGGTGCTCGGATTCCCATGTCATTTTCAAATTGACCAAAATTCATCAAAATATCATAAAATTAATTTAATTTGTCAATTTTGATCTATTTTTTTGGTTTTGAAAATTTTCAAATGAACTAGATATTTTGCCTTTCGTAACCTGCAACTGAGTATACACGGCTGCAACCTTAAACAGGGTGAAAATCCTATTAAAAATTCTTTTGAAATTGTTATTATTTAAAGCGATTATAAAATTATTAATTTTTCTTAGATAGTAATCGTGTAAACCACCCAAATCGTTATTTCTAATCGAAATAAATACTGTGACAAAGCTGTTAGATATTTTAAATCTATCTTAAGGCTTCACTATCGCATTTGTAACTTATCAACGAAAGCTAGCAAACTTCCCTTTTTAATATTTCAAGCAGCAAATATCCGATAAAACGTTTTAAGTCGACGTCATCGCGTTTTGCCGTGATGCGAAACTAATTGATTAGACTCGCACGCGGTTAAAGGCTATGGTACCATGGCCCCTACTGCCCGTTAAAATACGAAATATATCTAGTTTAAACGTGGCTAAACGTTTTACACTCGTCAGTGAGTAGCAGCACCTCCGATTTTGGAACTTAGCGCGCTTCAGAACGGAAAATATCGTACTTGGCTGCCTCCCTAATTCGACGCGGTTCGAAGCTTCCGTCTATTGTGGTTTTTCTTAAATGATTACAATAACAGTTTTTAAGAAAGAATCTTTAGTAGCCACGTAGCTGGTCAACCGTTAACCCCGCCTTAACCTGCCACTTTCTTGAATGGTGGCCAAGTATCACACCTCGCCATTGACCAAACGCCAGCTGAACCATCGTTAGAAGTATCTTTTTTGTTATTGGCGACCCTCGGTTTGCGGCCGTACTATTTTTCACCTAAGAATGGAGTATTGTTGTTGGTCATATATTTCTTTCGCGTTTTCTCTCCGCGACGCGGCGCTAGTAGCAGATGCAAAGCGATCATTCCGCGTCGCCTTTCTCCATTCAAGCCGATAATCCTGAAAAGAAACAGTGATGATAGGTCACGGAAATGCCGCACAAAGAGTCTTCGCCGGTTTTGGCTACTTGAGTCTCGAAAATGAAACTTTTCGCGACCACGAAAAACTCTCCTTGTGGCGCCTATTTTTTACTTTGAAGTTGCCTTCTCAAGCAGAATACCGTTTGCTTTAAACCGCCGGCTGTTAGCTCTTGGTTTATTTAAAGCAAGTGGCGGCTTTATAAAGAAAAGTTTACAAAAATGCTTCAAAAAGCGTTTCTAGGTGGCAGCACCTTCCGGGACTTAAAGCGAAAGGCGAGCTGTCTGCCATTTATTGGCTTCCCGAAACCACGTGTTTAATAAGTTAATAGTCACGTGATTCCGAAAAGCCAATCAACGCGAGAAGCTCCCTATTTTCCCCAACTTTTAGGCTAGATTTTGATGCTTACTCAACTTGTTTTGATTATTACGCTAACGACATCTATCGCGAACGAATGCAACTAGGTCTACCGCAACTTTTCACAAACTTTGTAGCACTTTTTAACGTTTAATTGCGAGTTAAATCTATTCGCGTTATAAACTACCTGGCTTAAAGATTCCATCAATTTTAAAAACGACCCGCATAAATAACAAGACTGCTGTAGATGGGTATCTCTAAATATATCTGTTGGTAAATTAATCTACGACGACTTTGTGACACGAAGTCCTCGGCTGGAAAGTCTCGAGGTATCTTTTAAGAGATTAATCTTAGGTGTTTTTAAGGTTCCCTCCCCATTTCCTTTTGCGGCGAAGAATTTGGTAGGCTTAACAAATGTTGGCCCGGTTTGGAATTATATATCATGGCCGTAGTCGGCTTCCGTGTCAGATATTCACCGGCGGTTCATTCCTAATCCTAAATAGCGCTCACTTTACCTAATCGACGGTTTCGACGGTAGTAGCGGCTGAACTGGGAGGTTGAATGGTATGTACAGTTACGGTAGACTTTCGGGGGTCAATCTCGGAGCACGGCCTATATAGTGGGAGGGACAGGTTAACGCCCAGTTCGGCCTTGGTGATGCATCACCCCGACGACGTCTTCGGGTAAAGGGGGTAAGGGTGACCCCGTAAAAGCGTAGCCTGGCGCCTTCTAGTTGCGGGTTCGCCAAGTCACACTAGCCCTAAGAGCGTGAAGGATGGGCGGTAAAGGACAGAAGTGAAAAAGGGACTGCGAATGGTTCCCAAAGGTGCGGTTCTCCTCTATTCGGGACCGGGGACCGGCTGTGGGAATATTTCGCAGTTCGAGAGTCGAGAGTCGAGAGAATGCTCCAGAATTTGTCCTCGTATGTTTTTACGCGCGCGAAGAATGCCAATGAGGATTCCAGATGATGTTATTTCTTCCCAGTGCGTGGATCGCATCTAGAAATCCATCATTTGCTTTAAGTTTAAATTAAATTATATAATAAGTATTCAATGCGCCGCCAATCCGCTGGTGTGTTAAAATTACACTGCGTTGTAACCCGGCTACCACTTTTAATATCTTTAAAAGTCGCTTGATGACTTAGGCCTAAGATGGTTCCTTGGGTGATTAGCTTAGCTAATTATTATTATCAATATGTACTAATTAATCAATCATTTTCGTGATGTAATAGTTTTAGAAAGTCTATATGATTAATTTATCCACACGATGTTTTCTTCCTAAAAGTAGCAATATTGGGAGATAAATACACTTTAGATTTTGTATTCATTGTCAAAATAAATGTTTGACGCTAAACATTTTGACACATTTTCACGAAATGTGTACCTTTAACTATTAAACTAATTAATAAAGGGGTAAGGAAGGGGAAGTCAGTTAAACGTATGTTTACCTTTGCTACAATAATCGAACTAAAAATGACTAGCCCTTCTTACCCCTTTTTGAGAACGTAGCTAATTATTAATTAGTTTAATAGTCAAAGGTACACATTTCTTTACATTTTGGGGGTCCGTCCGGGATTAAACAAGGGGGAAGACCCATCAACTGTCACTCGGGCACCAGTGTCCAGGTAGGTTAATGGGTTTCCACGAATTAGAAATGACTAAAAGAAATTGTATGGTACAATATTTAACGGAATTACGAAACTGCAGAATTTATAGAAATATAATATTTTTATTTTTAAAATAAACGGTTTAATTAGGACTCAGGCTTATTAAGGCTTATTTTGCGTAATTAATATCTTAAAGAATTATGGTAATAATCATCTATACTCAGTTGCAGGTTAAGAAAGGCAAACTATCGAGTACATATGGCGGAAAGATACTAGCACGAATTTCCGCTGAATCGTCGTACAGAATTTCGAATTTCGTCGATTTTCTGTTGAACTCCTAAAGGTTCCTACACGTGTTATCTTAATTCATTTTAGAAATGTCTATTGCGTAAATTTCAAAGTGATCAATAAATATTTAATGAAGATTATTATTTTTAAGCTTCATTATAGTATTATACTTCTAAACAATCATCAAACGGTAATATCGTAATTACCTGTTCTATTTTTCTAGATATTTTGCCTTTCTTAACCGGAAACTGAGTATTATTAAGATAATATATTATTAGCCAAAATATTGACTTTTAGAAACAATGATCAAGAAATATTGTCTTAATTTACAATTTTATAAAACATTTTATATTTTATACAGTTCACACTGTACAATTAATTTGACCACTTAACTGTATCCAACTAATTGTAAGCAAGAAAATTGTATAGTGTGAACAGAAAAAGGGGGAACAATTGTTACAATTTGTCTGTTCACACTATACAATTTTCTTGCTTACAATAAGTTGGATACAGTTAAGTTGCCCAAATAATTGTATAATGTGAACTGGGCTTCATAAAGAATAGCAATCTTAACAGTAAAGTTTTAATTTTAGCCTCGCGTTTTCTCAGAATTCCAGTCTATTTTTGTAGGATTACAATTCTATTTGAAATTATGGCAGCTTAGTTTCGTTTGATAAAAGGGTCTTTTGAACCGTTGTCTCACTCAAGACACGGTTATGGTCCTAATTGATTACCTGAAAAGCTTCTATTTCTGTTAACACGTTACCACAAATCCCCTTCATGGCGCACTAATCTTCCTCTTTATCGTGAACAGTGTCTGTTATTTACCAAATATCTCTCGGCTCCCACGCGACTGACACCGTAGTAAAAAATATCTAAAATTAAGCCTTTGCTGCACGAAAAGAGATTAAGAGAGTTGAGTAAAGTTAGCACCCTTCCACCTAAAAAAATTGCCATTCATTCACTTCCGCTTCTTAAGCGTCAACGAAAAGGGTACCCAGTAAAAAAAGCCGGACATTTTGGCTCTATTGCCAAAAAAATAAAATTATATTTCACCTGGACCTTGGACTAGACGTTACCTGATAGTACGATCAAAGATGGAAATGAGTGACGTCTTACGTCGAGACGGTGCGAGCTTAATGTCTGGTATAGTTCTTAGATATTAATAAATTGCTCCTCTTATCATTGATGAAAAGGAAACACGGTTTTAGTTCTCAAATTGGCCACTTGGCGACGCTTCTAGTTGGAGGATACCCAACCCAAACATCAAAGCGAGTCTGCGAGCGGAAAGGTCCATGGGTACGTCTCTGACGTCAAAGGTTCTCGTCTGATCTTAATCTAGGGAAAAAGAAGACCCTATTTCTGTAAACTCCTTCGACTTTTTAAACCGCCAGACCCGACCGAAGTTAGCTAGACTCGATGGCACCAACACCTTTTTTTTTAATTTCTTATCTTATTTTGGCAAAGTTACTGCTTTTATTTACCGCTATTTTTTGTTAGTTTCTATCTCAACCACCAGGTGTGTCTCGCTAACATTAGTGTAACTGCTGACAATGCTCTCTGGCGTATAAAAAGATATAACAAGATTGGCTCTAATCCAAAACGAAGAGAAACTGGTGAACTTTTTTCTTATATTTTTAATAGTTATCACTTTCTTTCGTTGCCAGTAATAACATATAGACTGTTATTTCGTTATATTTGGTTGTTTAATACGTCATTAATTTCAACTGACTGCGGAGGAAGTAAATTATTTATAAATCATCGTGCTCATATTTAATGCATAGGGTGTAGGTTTTAAAATTAATATATTTTGCTGCGCAAATAATATTCATTATGCCAATATTAGCTCTAATTAAGGAGATTATAGAAATGACACTACTGAAAAGTATTAGGTTGTAATATTAATATTAATTGCGAAAAAATATTGCTTCGTACAAAATTTGATGTTTAATCTAGAAAGATCAGAAAAATTAATAAACAAAGATTTTTATTTTTTACACGGTCGTTTGCAGAAGTAAATAAGTGAAAGTTAGGGTAACTTTATAACATTATTACCAACATTGAGTAATTTAAATAAATAATTTATTCACGTGAAAAGAGAATCAGACCAAAACTATAACCTCTGTTTTCATGATTCCTGGAAAATAGATAAAAATATTATATTACAAATCTTTAAATCAACTTGAAAATCTCGATATCCAGTCGAAAATCAGTTCCAAAATCTCGAAATCAACCGAAAATATCCTAAATCAACGCGAGAATATTATAGTGCTCTGAAATCTTAAAATCAGTTTCAGATTTCCAAAATAACTTTGAGATTCAACGAAAGAAAAATATAAAAAATCGCAAATTTACGCAGAACTAAATCAGAAATTGTAAAAACATTATTATCAATATTCAATAGTTTATAATCTAAGCAGTTTTTCTCTAAATAAAACATTACTTAATATTATAGCCAGTTTTATAGTTCGCGTATTTTTGTTAGTTCGAAGACCTATTGGTACGTGTAATTTCTGAGTTTTTTTAATTTCTTCAAATTTGTTTAGGGTTTAGCTTATTTGTCTCTTTTAATTATGGACCATTCTACCTATTATCGTATTTTATCACTCTATTATGCAGTCCATAGATGGTTCGTATTAACTTAAAGTTAGCGAAATCGAATTAAATTGCTTAAATAAAATTAAAATAGACTGTCCCCGTAGTTAATAGAATGATATTGTTTATCTTAAATTTTATACACCGATTTCCTCAAGTACAGCCTTCGGTAGCGCTAAATCTGCAATCAATTACGGATAGTGCGCTACCTTAGAGCAAGAGTCAAGCAAGTCTGACAACCCCTATTTGAGAAAAACCAGTTTTAAGTTCGAAATCTAGCATAATAACAATGATAATCTAATAATGCAAATTGATAAAAATAGAGTGAAAATATATATTGAAAATTTTGTTCTGAGTCACCATAATTTAAAAAAAACAATCGAGGATTCTTATTTTGAATTTCTTTCAATAGTCACGTATCTTTCCTTACTTGACTTTAGCTCTCAGGTAGCGAGTGGTCAGCCCCTCGAACTTAAAGGAATAACCTTTCTATCGAAACGACTCTAGCGGACGTAACACTTTCTTAAGTTTCTTGATCTTATATTTTAAGAGCTACCCTATTTACTGAAGTGACGCGAATATCGATTTAGAAAAAGGTAAAGACTAATATTTTGGTACTTTTTGCGACGTCGGTCTCAATCACGATATTTTCGTGTTCGTTTCGTTCTGACTACACGAGTAGGGCGTAGCTAACACGAAGGGAAATTAAAAGGGCTCCCACTATCGACAGCCTACCGAGTTAACCCTTATTTCTTGGCCATTTCGCGAAGTGTATTTTCGCCGCGTTGTCTGCCGCCGTCTTTTTAAAACGCGCCTTTAATATGCAAGACGGGCCTTTCTCTATTATAAGGGCAGCCTTAAACCCTTCCAGCATTCGCAATTTCGCAGTGAGCGCCCCCTATATTCGTTGCCGACTCTTAATCGCCACTTTTCGCTTCTGTCCACTCGGTGGACTTCACCCTTTCGGCGCCTTCCTAAAGGACTGTTTTTCAAGCGTCGGTCGCGGCTATTACGGCTCCACCTATCGATCCGTATTAACATTAAACATTCAAGTAGAGAGAGAAGGGGGTTGGAAAGGGGGGTTGGGAAATTTTTGGGGCTCGAACATTACTGCACGGGCATTTTTATATTTCCGTCGTTTGCTGATGCATTATTAATCGGATAATTCTCTGGCCACCTTCCTTAGTAGATGGCGCTGACTGGCTCTAGTGTAATATGTTAGTCTATAACTTACTTTTACTCTTTTTTAAATGTCTAAATCCGTGGGAGGGTGACTAAATTGAAATCTATATTTCATAACGGAATAAATATTTTTAATTCTTTGGGTATAACTTCCGAACGAATATAAATTTTAAAAAATTGCAATTAAGGAAATGTAATTAGTAAACGTAACCCAGAACTACTTGCAAATTAGTGTATTTTCAAACAATATTGAAATTATATATACAGGGTGTTTCAAAAGGTTATGCAAAAATTTTAAGGAGTTGTAGGGGGTGAGTTGAGAAGTATGCCTATTTTTCCCCCATTTTCCTACGATGAGTTAAAAGAGCGCCAGAGAGCTTAAAAGTGTGGCCTACTATATAGCCTCTGAAAGTAGGCTGCAACAAGCGCAAAACCAAGGATTAGAATCTTAGTCCATGTTGCAACCACGCTCGCGGCAAATAAATATTACCATATTTTGCTCACGGGATTTGGAATATCAAAGTGATTTCAAAAATCATTAACTGATTTTGAGCTTTCAGAGTGGTGATTTCTGATTGTAGATTGATTTAGAGATTTTAAAACTGATTTTCGCTTAGATTTTGGGATTTTCCAGTTGATTTCCAGATTTCAAAAATTATTGTTCTTTAGAGTGAACGGGATTTATATGGTTGTATACTATTGGACCGAATCCCGTTTGACCGAATCCCATTGAACCGAAAAGTATTTTAGTTTATAGACCAACATGGCGGGATTCAGTTGAATGGGATATTTAAATCTGGTTCGTTTTCACTTCGGGTAGGTTAGTTCAGGTTGGGTTAGGTTAGGTTAGGTTAGTTCAGGTTGGGTTAGGTTAGGTTAGGTTGGGTTGGGTTAGGTTAGGTTAGGTTAGGTTAGGTTGGGTTAGGTTAGATATGGTAGGCAACTATTTCACGTCGGGTCTTATCAAGGTTATTTTCCAAAATTAAACCCGGAAAATATCAAATTTCAAGGGAAAAAGGTCTAAAAATACACGTCGGTACGAAATAATAAATATTTAAGACATAGTTTAGTCCAAATTAGATATACTATCGTCACGTAACCTACGATATATAAATATGTATCACTAATATTGATTGAAAACCGCGCAAAACGCGGTTTTCGGTCGATTGGAATTCGGTTGAATGGTACATTCGGACGAATGGGATTTCGGTCCAATGGTCTACAATCGATTTATATGAATGTCAAATCCGTTGAAATAAATGGTTTATAAATAAGTACGTATCCTATGTAGGTTATTTTCTACTTTTTAGGGATAAATTTTGAACTCTGATGCCGTGTATGATTCGGACGTTTATCGAATAAATCGCTTTGAACTGGCGAAAATACATGTTTCATTGTTATACCCTAGATGTTACTTCCTCGTAAGAAAGATATTATGTATTTCTGATGTAACTTATAACCTTGGTTTTGGAACGTTTCTTATATATTCAATTTTGTCTAAATGATACGCGCAGTTTTTAAATGTTTTTCCTATTACGGTTGCCTTAAAAAATATTATGCAATGTGTTAAAAGTTTCGTTCGGATGTACACTAAAATGTCTAATCACAGAACGTCTCAATGTTTTCCTATTGCTTTTCAGACATTCTGACAAACTAACTTGTTAGTGGCTTCCAAACCTATATATTTCGGTTTGAACACGACCCTCTTCCAAAATAGTTTTGTTAGAGGGTGGTCCACTATACGTATACTATATAGTTGCATATAAGTGAGTTCATGGCTTACTTCAAAATTTATAACAGTTGACAGGGTAATCGACCCTGTTAAATGCTAAACTAGTAATTGAGAGCCTTTTCATGATAATTCAAGAGCTAGTTTATAAGAAATAAATTACTGACTTGAGGGTATATGTGGTAAATTACATCTCTTAAAAACATTTTGGTTTTTTTGCGGAAATATATGATCTTGAGATATTTTAGATTTATAAAATATATTATATGATTTTGGAAAATCTTTGATCATGCATTAGTAAAGTATAATTATTATATTGGTAAAACAAAGCCTATTATAATTAACGTATATACCTTTCGAATTTGGGAAATATAATTATTATATTGATAATTCAACGTATAATTAACGTATATACCTTTTTAATTAGGGGAGTATAATTATATTGGTAAAATAACGCCTATTATATTTAACGTATATCACCTTTCGAATTAGGGAAGTATAATTATATTGGTAAAACACCTATTATAACTCACGTATATACCTTTCGAATTAGATAAGTATAATTATTATATTATATTATATTATATTTTTTGGTAAAACTACACCTAAGGCGATATATAAAGCCTTAGTTTCTTTTTTCCCCAGCTATAATAAAATGTACAGTTGTATAACGGGAAAAAATATATATTTTTATTCCTTTGGTTTGGACAAGTTAAATCTTAGTTACATTGTTATCCCGATAAATATGGGCATCTTCAGACATATTTCATGAATAAAGAATCAAACTTTACGAATTCTCCGTATCATGGCATGGGAAGATTTGTATGGCCTTTTCTCGAAAGATAATGCAATATTCATATGACTTCGGAGTAAAGATAGGTTTTTTTTCCGCTGTCCTTGTTATTTAAATATTCTAATGCGATGTACAGCGGGGGGTCTCTTTGCAGGCCACCACCAGGAGGCGCTTATTTATGCCCGGCGAAATAAGATGGCCTTAAGTTCCGCTCGCGAATTGCTCCTATTTATTTTTATTTGCCGCCCATGGTTTTATTTTTTATGGCGAAATTGTCATGACAAGGTTCCGGTTTAACGTTATTTATCGAAAGCGGTAATTTTTTTTGTTGACTGGGTAGTTTTCATGTTCGTTTTTCTGTGCGCTTGATATTTGCATGAATTAAATATTTGTGTCTAGTCGATTTAGTCATTTTTTATGAGTCGGTTGTAAACATATTTAAAAGAATTATATCTAATTAGTTGTACCAGAAGTAATTTCTGGTACAACTAATTATATTTTATAAATAATAAACGGTTAAAATCATTTTTGATAATACCAGAAGTCTATCATATTTCTTACGGGAAAAGTATCCATCTTGGCCACTAAAGTGAAATATGTATCTACGCAGGCTAGATACCCTTTTTTGCATGTCTCTAAGGATATATATTTATCAAGCTTCTTTTTTGTCTTTATTAATTTTAATAAGTTTATATTGTACATTGTTTCAAGAGAAAATAATTACCAGTATAAACAATATGTCATCGACATTTAAGTACCCACAATCCCCCCGATGTTATAACTATATTTTAAATATTAAAGTTAAATTTTAACAAGTTTTCAATCATCTTGTACGTTAACTTAAAAAAACCGAAGAGGAATTTTATCGAAATAGAATTTTTCAAGTTACGTGGTTTTGTAAATAAGGTAACGAAACATGAAAACTTTCATTTAAATTTATTTTTAAACAAGTCGAATTTTTCGAGTTACCTGGTTTTGGAAATAAGGTAATAAGGCGTCTGTAACAATTGGCACAGAATTCAAATATGACAATAGTGCGTACGCGGGTTGTGCGGTCCGGCAATTTGCAAAGAAATCTAACTTCAAATTAAAATTTCTTAATGCAACCGAAAACGTAGTTCAGAAATGATCAGTACTAACTAAAAATATAATATTCAACCTAGTCGATCTTAATTTAAAAATATGTAACTTTTAAGGCAAAAATCACCAAAAACCACAAAAATTTATTATTATTTATTTTTGGAACTTAATATTTTTTATAATTCAGACAAAACTCAATTTCCAAAAAAAAAAAATTTAAAATCCTCTCTAATTACGCCGAATTAATTAAATCCTTTTAAATTAGCTAGTTGTTATATTAACCTCCGTGAAATTACGTTTGAAAATTAACAATTTAAATGCCCTTATCTCTGCCGTTTAATACTTTTTCATCCTGCACTTTTTTTTTAAGAAGGAGAGCGAAACAATTAGTAGCGACCCGTATCCAGTCTTTTCTAAGTACCCCACTCTCCCGTGTCCATTCGCAGAATCTATTTCAATTAGACCCCATTAACTTAATATATTATCTGCGCTTTCTTAAAAGCCACTCCATTTTTCTCTCTGTTGTCTCTACGCCAGGCTTTGGAAACAAAGGCTTTTATAACGCGACCGTAGCGCCCCCAAATTAGCCGCCTACGAATTATGCTTCAATCTTTCGACTTCGTGGCTTTTTTCATTTCCCCTTTGGATTTTTTCCCCGCGAAACATTTTTGTTTTTTTATAGTTACTGTTCGATCCGACTCGACAGTCGGACTATTGGAGGAAATAGAGTCGACTCTCTTTTGGCTTCAGTATCAGGTTATACGAAAGTTTTTTTTATTTTCTCTATGAATGAACGCTACGGACAGCGTTATGTCACGTGAGCGCGTTGATGACGTCTGTTGGCTGGCTGGAAGCGAGCCAAAGATGGTGTAAATTCGGACACATTTTTTTTATTTTCTTCAGCAGCTTATCGTTACCCTTGCCAATGCACGCTTATCTCTACGTCGGTGTGAGAGAAACTTTCTGTTCACAGTCTCTCTGCGGAAACTTATTTTTCCCCCACATGAACGTGATGATAGCGTTTTCGGTCATTCTGAAAGTTGTCAATGAATAATTTCTGGCTAGACGTTCTATGTAGAATATTTTTTTTCGTGTACATTCGCCAATACATTTGTCGGCACCAAATTCGTTGAAGAAATTCCAAAATTAGTCGAGAACTAATGGAATGAATTTTTTTTAATAATTTAATATTTTTGTGGAAATATTATAAAACTTTTGAATATAAATTTATAAATATTATATAAATTAAATAAATAAATATAATTAACATATACTTAAACCAGTTGGCTCGCGTGGCATGAAGGGCTGGCCACCACCCTCCTACACATTGTAACCCGGCCACCTGAATTAATGGCTGTAAAAGTCGCTCGATGACTTAGGCCTTAAGCCTAAGGTGCAGGTGCCTTGGGTATTAGCCTAGCTGATTATTAGAAGCGAAGTTGTAAACTCAATGCAGAAGGACTTGTTCCGAGTTTTCACCCAGTGCCACAAGCTGGGATCGAACCCGGCTCCTCTGGGTGCCAAGTGAAAGTGTTAGTGTGATTTGTACGACCTTAGGGGTAGTAATACCAGTAGTAAATATCGAACCGTGATGCAGTGTAGGCTTCCGCGATTTGTCAGAAAAATAGCTGCCTCTAACCCGCGAACATATTTTTATGTACTTCTGGTAGTATGTCCGGGTCAAAGTGAGACGATATAGTGGTATATAGATGCCTGTACTTGGGCCCCAACTCTAATTCTATACTAAGCGTTCGATGATATCTGTGGCTGCAAACCATCCTAGAGATACTTTCTCACTCTCTTTCGTTTGGCAGCGATCCAATTTCCTCCCGCCAAAGAAACCCTGTACGTCCCGACGATGGTGGTTGCCGGTACCTCGTACTATTCTCTGTTTGGGTCGTGTAGCCTCGGTGACCCCGGTGGATCTAACTCTACCCTGGTATACGGGCGATCTGGACTATCATCTCGTCAACTTGGAAACAATCGACTAAAATCCCAGGGTGATAAAGGGTTGGCCCTTTTTGCGTCTTCTCTCTGTGTGGATGCCTCTATCTCCGTATCTCGACTCGGTTATCCTCAATGAATCCCTTTCTAGTTACTTAACGAAGCGACACCGCCAAAATGAACCGCTTGAAAAGGGTTCATCCAAGAGCCTTCAACGTTTCCATCTCACTATCGCCAACGATCGTTTTCGCTATTGGCGGGAAGGTTCAGCTTCACGGATGCTTAAGAGTTGATGCTGATAACGGATTCTAAGTCTGTGGATTTAGACGATTGCGCTAAGAAAACACATTCTTACCGCGTTAAGTTAAACGGGAATTTAGCCTTTTCTATTGTTTATTATTTTTATTTGGAAAGTAACGAGTCGACTCTGCCAATTGGCCGTGTAATTGGAAATACTTTGTCGAGTAAAAAGAGCAATTTGAAGAAAGTTTTTATCCGTAGGAAAAAGCGAGAATTTCCCGCCAAATCAGGGCTCCAAATTTACCGAATCTATTTCTTCGCTTAAAGAAGTTAAATTTAAATATAACACCGGGTAGGGATATTAACCTATTGATAAAACCATATTTTACCGAAATTAGAAAATCTATATATGATAGTCTTCGCCAGGCACTACTTTTTCTTCCAAAACGTTTTTTGGAAAAATCACAAATTCGAACAAATAAAATTAATAATAATAATCAGCTAGGCTAATACCCAAGGCCCCCCCTTAGACCTAAGTCATCAAGCGACTTTTTGAAGCCTTTAATTCAGGTGGCCGGGTTACAATGCGTAGGAGGGTGGTGGCAAGCCCTGCATGCCACGCGATCGAGCCAACAGCTCCCTACACTAACTATTACCGTTAACCTCAACTAGTTTTTATGGAAGGGGAAACCGAAGATCTCAGGGAAAAACCCCTTAAACCAGTGGGGAGAGAACTTGCAAACTCAACGCGGAAGGAGTTGTTCCGAGTTTTCACCTAGTGCCACAAGCTGGGATCGAACCCCGCTCCCTTCGCTGCGAGGCGAAAGTGCTAACCACTCCGCCACCCCACAACTTAACAAGATAGATAGAGGAATACTTATCCAGCAATAGATATATTATAAACTTCTGGTGTGACGTACTTCCACCAATGTTCGTCTTAATTTATCGCAATTCGTGATACGAAAGGATTGAAAGCTCCAAATATGAACGTGAATAAAGCGAAAGGGATTGATCGCTTCCGAAATGATATCTCATTTCCGCTAATGTCTACGATTATTCTTGGTCAATTTCAGGATAAATGACATCAATTGGAATTAAACTGCGGAAGAGACTTATACGAAGGAAGCGAATCAATACGAAGTTGTCGCTTCAAATATTGGCCTCGAATCAATCGAATTCTCGCGTTTCATCTCCGCATCTCGAGGATCATAATTTACGGTTGACCAACTTGTAATCGACCAATCAATTTTCCAACCCATCGCCATCCTATTAAGAAAACTATATCACCACTTAACGATAAAAATAAACTTTTGGTTTCTTTTTTTTTGGGTGGGGAAAAGACGACGCGTGACGGTGTTTGATTCATAGTCGAGCGGTTGAGTATGGAGGGCGAGATTCCCGGAGCGGGTCGTTTTCATTTTAACTCGTATGAAATTGCTTAATAAATGACTCGGGACTCGGATGGCCGGAATGGCCAGAGACAAAGGAATTGAGAGTCGTGCTGATAATGGCCACTTCAGTAAATGTCTTCCACGCACATAAATCTCTGTTATGGATGAAATGTAATTTCCAAAGGAAGCCGGGGAACGGACAGCGACTTAGGGGTAACCCCCTTCAGTACGAGCGATTAAGGTTATCGTGGATTGATGGTGGACCTTATATGTGCCATTCTTCAATTCCTCGGCCTGTATCAGAAGCTGGCGGGATCTCGGTTCTATTTGCTCCACTGGCTAATTGTTTTCGGGCGTCGGGAGGTCGAACCGATTAGGATAACCGTATATAGGTGTCTTCATTTATCCCGCTCGATCGTCCGACGACTATGACTTACCTCCATTCTGGGTCACTGGATTTAATCAGGCCTTTTACGAAGATAAGATTTTATTATATTTGATAAGGGCCATTTGGTTCTCAATAGGGCCGGTTCAATTGAGCGTCGCTGCTGGCTTTTACTTTGTAATTATTTTGAACCGCGTATAGTTTCAATCGATTGCCTATTATAAGATTCCGGAATTTGGACTTTTATTTTGGCGCCGGTTTGCTTTAGGATTCGCTCTGCCGCTCAGTTACGGTTCGTTAAGTTCACCTTTGCAATTTTAAGCCTCTAATTTATCGCAATTTGATGTATGGAAGAATTTAAACAGTTGTTTCCCATTCAACCACGTTTATTGATTTTATTTGGTCACCGTAAAATAATTTCGATACTAAACTGTCCAAATTTGGATAATTTCCGTGTATTTCAAACTAAATTATCCGAGTCTGACAACATCTTTATTTGTCCGACGAAGATTTTTTGTACCTGGCAACGCTGTTTCTTCACACCGAAAATGGCAGACGTTTGCGCCGCCGAAATATTTGGCTAAGCTAATCGGCTTTATTTTAAAATATCGGCTAAGAAAACGGTGGTAATAATCATTATCATAATCATCATAATCAGCTAGGCTAGTACCCAAAACACCACAAAATTTTGACGCCTTTATATCAGATGGCCGGCTTACAATGTCTATAGGAGGGTAGTGGAAAGCCCTTCGTGCCAAAAGCTGCCTACACTCACAATTAACCTCAACAAGCTATTATACAACTCGTTGGAAAATCCTTTTATCCAGTGGTACAATATTGCTTTTTAAATACACGCCGTAGTAGCGACGGAATTGACGATAAAACCGGGAGTATCCATTTTGTAGTGTAAGAAAAACATTTCCAACAGGGCGTGACAAATTATTTCTGCCACCCAATATTTTCATACGAGTGGCGAATGTGTTAGTCCTCCTTATAAGACGGAGACCGCACGAGCCATGTTTTTGATATCTTCCTGACCATTGGGTCTGGACTCGCGGGGCTCCCTGTATTATTGTCAATGGCGGCAATCGTTCTGCTGGAAACTAATTTAATTTCCTATCCAGACTAGTTCCTTTCCACGACGCTGCTTCGGGGGTTCCCGGGACTCACCCCATTCCTTTTTATTATTTGATAAAGCCGACCCTCGTTGTTCACTACCCACTCTCTTTCTGTACTCCGCTTCGCGCGTGTCCGGCTAATGGCGGCAACCTGGTCTGAATCGGGACAATGTCGTGTCTGTCCTCGCTAAAAAGCTAATTTACTATCCCCCGCGTACCCACTCGGACCACGCAGTCGCTGCTTGCTCTAAGCCCCGCTTAGATTTTTTCTTCTCGGATCGCCCGAGGCCACGCTCACCCCATTCCAGGCTCGTAATTGGGTTTAGTTTGTCCCCGATTGTACTGCCGTTGCCCAACATGTATTCATCCGAAGATGATACCTGACTTTTGAGATTTACAAGAAACAAACCCTTTCAGAATGTGCTTTTCCCGGATTTTATTCGCTTAGTGGTCTCATGGTTGTTATTCATTTCGGGACACGGACCTAGCCGAGTTGTTTTCAAACAACGTCTACATGGTTCATTATGTCCACGGAAGTTTTGACGTAGCGTGCAGTTCGCCGGTCTGGTAGCATAGACGAAAATTCAAACTGAGATACATAATAATAATAATAATCAGCTAGGCTAATACCCAAGGCACCACCTTAGGCCTAAGTCATCAAGCGACTTTTGAAGCCTTTAATTCAGGTGGCCGGGTTACAATGCGTAGGAGGGTGGTGACAAGCCCTACATGCCACGCGTTCGAGCCAACAGCTCCCTACACTAACTATTACCGTTAACCTCAACAAGTTTTTATGGAAGGGGAAACCGAAGATCTCGGGGGAAAACCCCTTAAACCAGTGGGGAGAGAACTTGCAAACTTTACGCAGAAGGAGTTGTTCCGAGTTTTCACCCAGTGCCACAAGCTGGGATCGAACCCGGCTCCTCTTGCTAAGAGAACCTTTCATAAGAGGCCATTAGAAGTCGAATTTTAAATACCGAAAGTATTACTAGATGGCGCTAAGTATGTAAAGTAATTTGAAATTACCGATATATTCGCGTTTCTTTTTTTGCTTTTTTTCCGAAGTGGAACATTTGAAATTAGCGCCATCTAGTAAAAATAGAAGCGTCAAAATCGAACCTCAAATGGCACACTAAGGGCCGGTTGCAAAAGTTTGATTGGCGAGGATTCGACCATAGAAGTTATATTGGCCAATCCTAGACAAAAATACAAAGATCTCTGTAAACGTTTCTATGGCAAATATTAATTTATTAAAATAGTACATTTAAGCTAAACTGTAAAAGCGTAAACTAACAAGGAGACTACCCGAGGTGTTTATCTCCGATTTGGTTCAAACTCGGGTGGTAAGTAGAACTTCATGTAGCTTGAAGATCCCTAAAAGAGTGGACAAGACTGGGCTTTCGTTTTGAAATGGCAACCGAAAATGTTTTTCACAACTTAAAAACTGATTACTCGTATTTACCCAATATATGTATATTTACTCATGTTTACCAAAATTGACGTATATTGGTCCAAATGTACCAGATTTAGCCATGATCTGAATTATGTATCTAATTGATGAACCTTTTTTAATTTTTTGAAAAATATTGTTAGAGTGGACCCTTAAAATCTTCGATTTTCCCATGTTAATTTTCATAGAGAAAATCAGTTTTTAAGTTACGAAAAACATTTTTGGTTGCCATGGCAAAACGAAAGCCCATTCTTGTCCACCCTTTTAGGGATTTTCAAGCTACATGAAGGTCTACTTACCACCCGAGTTCGAACCAAATCGGAGATAACCACCTCGGGTAGTCTCCTTGTGAGTGGAAATAGGAACCACCTCGACACCAAATCCTCATAAGTGACCCCCATCTCTGTCTTCGCGTTTGTTCCGCGCAATTTCATCGCAGTTTAGAAAATGATATCACTTCATTCCAAATTAGATCGGCGCGTTAACCGCCAACTCCCTTTCTTTCTCTCTGCGACTCTTCGCCGTTGAGTTTAGACTGTCAACAGTCAAACGCTCTTGTTCCGTCGCGTCCCCTTAGCGGGGCCTCATCCTCAACGGAACAAGAAGAGGAGCTTCGACGAGCCATTCGCGATTCCTAATAAGACGAAGGAAACAGAAGAATGAGTGGGGGCGAACCGGGGCTCGTCATTAAGCGTGATCCGGATGGTGACATCTCTCCTCCGTCTTTACTCGCGATACAAAGGATTCCGGAACTAAACAGCGTTATTTTTTTCCGGTTCGTATTATCAAAATGACAAAAATATTGGATCCCGTACGTGCCTGTACTTGGAACACTTTATTCCAGATAGTTACAAATATACTTGTGATACGTTCTTTGCACTAGAACCAAACCTTTCGATACTTTCAGTCAAAAGGTCAAAGGATATATCATCAATTAGTGTTTTTCATTGTTCATTTTAACTAAATGACTTACTTAAACTGTAAAATTTAAGAAATATAAATAATTGGTTTACTTAAAAAGTAAAATTTAAGAAATTTAAATAATTGACTTACTTGAAAGGTAAAATTTAAGAAATGTAAATAATTGACTTACTTTAAAGGTAAAATTTAAGAAATATAAATAATTGACTTACTTCAAATGTAAAATTTAGGAAATTTAAATAATTGACTTACTTAAAAGGTTAAATTTAATAAATATAAATAATTGACTTAATTAAAAAGTAAAATTTAAGAAATTTAAATAATTGACTTACTTAAAAAGTAAAATTTAAGAAATGTAAATAATTGACTTAAAAAGTAAAATTTAAGAAATTTAAATAATTGACTTACTTAAAAAGTAAAATTTAAGAAATGTAAAAAATTGACTTACTTAAAAAGTAAAATTTAAGAAATGTAAAAAATTGACTTAAAAAGTAAAATTTAAGAAATGTAAAAAATTGACTTAAAAAGTAAAATTAAAGAAATGTAAAAAATTGACTTAAAAAGTAAAATTTAAGAAATGTAAAAAATTGACTTAAAAAGTAAAATTTAAGAAATGTAAAAAATTGACTTAAAAAGTAAAATTTAAGAAATTTAAATAATTGACTTACTTAAAAAATAAAATTTAAGAAATTTAAATTAATGACTTACTTAAAAGGTAAAATTTAAAAAATTTTAAAAATTGACTTAAATCATTTAAATTTCACCTTATTCAATATAATAGCCAATTTTTGAAAATTAGTCGGAGCTTTTAAAGGTACATATGTTTAAAGTGAATAACATTCGTTAATTCATTCATTTTTGTATAACAATTTTCAAACAAAGCCATCATTGACACAATTTGAATTAAGGATAAAGCAATGACGATTTAATTAAATTTTGATAGATACAGTAGAGCAAACCGTTCACCAAACAGATAACATTAGTTCGGGTACAAACCCATCTTTTAATTTACGCTAAGCCAATATCTGTCTATTCAATTTGAACTTGCAAGAACTTTAGGGGCTCTTGAATTCCAATAATCCCGTCTCGCAGTTTCGAGTTGAAAACGAAAGTGTTTTCGTAACTTTTCAATTGAAATTTTGCTCGAAGCTGGAAAGAGTGTGAATGTCAAGTTGACTTACAATGGTTCTAATTGGCGTTGCAGGAGGCGGTGTTCTAAGGCCGTCTCGTTAAGATAACCCACTGAGAGCGGGTAGAGCCCTTTCTTATTAAGGGCTTTGACTTTGATTGAGCGTAGCCGAAGGTCTGAATTTTCTGGGGTCAAGAAGAAGCCAACGCGAGCCGTTACGAATTCAGACGTTGGCCAGATCGTTAGACTTTTTCGGATCTTATAGAAACGTTTAGCTTAAGGATAGCCTTACGCGAAGATTGACTTTACCCCGTCGCCTTCCTTCTCGGGGAATGTCTTCCAATTTAGACACTCGGTTTATTCAAGCGAAGGCCGAAAGTACGAATTAACGAACTGACACTTTGGAAGGTGTTTGAGAAATTTATATAGAAGCAGGTGGTGTCCTTGTCCGTTAAAGGATTTGTTGTAATATTGTACCGGGTTTTCCTCGTATCACGCCATAGAATGTCTTCTCTTGTCCGTTTTGCGAGAAACAATTTTGGGGTGGATAGGGTTTGACGAACAATGGGTGGCCCAGAATTTCCCACTGAGAGGACACGATTGCCGGAATGTTTGCTTTGGACTCCCGTTGCTCAAATATTTTGGGAAATATTTCACGAATTATTTTACAATTTTGAAGTTTTAATTATGGTTTAGGCTGGATGAGTTGGCTAATCCAAAATTTCGATTGTCAGCATTAAGTAATTTAAGTTGGGGTTTATGAATTTTGATTGCTAGCACTTAATAATTTAATTTAGGGTTTATGATACTCTAATTTAGAGTTTGAAATTTTAAAACTAATTAAAAAATATTGAAAATATTCGTATAGTTCTAACTAAGCATAAACCCTAACATTATTTAATTTTGTGATTTGCATTGCTAAATTAACATTTGCAATTTGCATTTCTAAATTAACATTTGCAATTTGCATTGCTAAATTAACTTTTGCGATTTGCATTGCTAAACTTACTTTTGCGATTTGCATTGCTAAATTAACTTTTGTGATTTGCGTTTATAAATTAACTTAAGCGATTTGGGGTGCGAAACTAGTTGGGCTATTTGCGTTTAGAAATTAGCTTCTGTGATTTGCGTTTAGAAATTAACTAAGCGATTTGCGTTGCGAAATTAACGTCTAGGATTTGCGTTGCGTAATTAACTTTGGCGATTTACTGTGCGAAATTAACTTCTGCAATTTGCGTTGCGTAATTAACTTCTGCAATTTGCGTTACAAATTCTGCTACTCAATAAGAAATATTTGTGTGGATTTACCGCAATGCTACAACTTTATTTCTGAATCAAAGGCCCCTTAATAATCCCACCATCGTTTCATCACTAACATCTGCTTCTAGACGCATTTCCAATGAAAGCAGGTATTCTTTAATCTTCCGAATAAAGGAGAAAGGGGGAGAGGGGGGAGATGAATCCTGGGATCCTGTATTCTTAAGAACTGGCAATTTTTCCGCACTCTCTTTTAAATGTTATCGCCGAGATATCGGCTCGTGTTTATCCGAAGCGTTGATTGTGTGTATACGTAACTGCGATGAAACACGTTGCGAATCTGCGTTCTTATACGAAACGTGTTTTTCAGGCGAACGAAGATGGTCCGAGCAGATAGAACTTTCGTTTCTACCCTGGCCGAGCGCGGCACATTGTACCAAAGCCGAGGCTCGTTGCTTATCGAAGCCAGCAATCATAAATGATAGTCTTTACCTTAGCACCGGTTATATTTATTGCGAGCTTTCCGCCTCTTCACCAGAGCTTATTTCTTTGTATCTACTGCCTGATATTTGCGTGTAATAGCTAACAGTCACGAGCCTCGTCAGAGGGGTCATCCCTTTATCCGCAAAATTCCGCCTGTGAAATGGATTTTAACGCTTAATATTTTTTAGTGTTGAAAGTCGGAAAATTTTCATTCCATGATTAGTCTAATATATTGTTTGCAAATTTAAATAAAGCGGCATTTTCGCCTCATTTATTCGAATCTAAAAGTTAAACTAAACCTCTAGACTATAGTATAAACTGATTAACAATGTAACACTATTAATGTTTTGTAGTATGCTAACTGATATTAGACATTTCATATCGATAAAAATTAAAAACATTAAAAACCCTTAAAAAGTAATTTATGTATCAATTTTTTATTTTTCTGATTTGCGGAAAATTTTTAGCAATGCGGAAAATTTTAAGCAACTCGGAAAATTTAATAAATTCCGGAAATTTTACTAGAAATTTTTCAGCATTTTATTTTTCCGGAAAATAAACAACACTTAAATTTTAAGTGTTGAGTTTGTCTTGTGACATGGATTAGTTTTGATCAGAAGTTTATTAGGCTTAGCCCGTTTTACTACAATCACTATTTCACTACATGAAAACGAAATTTTCATTTTATGAACACACTATTTTGCAGTCTTTCCAAATGTGCACGTCCGCTTGTCAAAACTCGTCAATTGGAAATTACGTGTTGGTTAATAACAATAAATTTAACGATTTTGTGGTTAATCAATGGTGCAGATTTGGAAGTTTAATTAATTCGTAATGTAGTTCGATTTAATTTAGACAAATACTCGAAAATTTCAATGATGCGTCATATGATACGTAATTTTCAGCTCTGAAAATATATAACAATTAACAATAATGCATTTAATGTTCTAATTAAGTACCAAAATCTTATGTTAAAAGGAACCACCTATGGACTGCATTGTAAAGGATGATGAAATAAGCGAATAAGTAGATTAGTCCATTATGAAAAGGGATAATAAAGCTAAACCCTAAACAAATTTGAAGAAATTTAAAACTTACTAATAGCTCGTACCGATAGGTCTTCGAGCAAACAAAAAGACGCGAAACTCGGACCAAATAGATCATCGACTGAAAAACTAATCTCGAAGATCTATTTGGTCCGAGTTTCGCGTCTTTTTGTCCGCTCGAAGACCTATCGGTACGAGCTATTAGTAAGTTTTTAAATTTCTTCAAATTTGTTTAGGGTTTAGCTTTATTATCCCTTTTCATAATGGACTAATCTACTTATTCACCGAAACTTTATAAATAGTTCAAAAATAAAACATATTTTATTTTATGTACAAAATATAATTTTTTTTGAGTTTGATTGAGCAATTATATATGCGTTGTTACGAAGTATACTTTATTTTAATTAATTTATAAAATATAAAGTATAAAATTCGGTTAAATATACATTACTTGTTTCTTTGCTTTACCATTGACTAGTTGTACGGGTAATTTCAGCGTAAAATAAACTGGCAACATTTCCTAAGAATACAATATCAAAATTGTAACACCATTATAGTATAAGGAAAATATGTTGGAAACCGTGTATGAACAATAATACTTCGATTTATTATTTTATTACAACTAAGTTTCCGAAATGGTCGGAACAAATTCGTGACAACCTCGGTGTTTTAAGAACACATTTCTATCCGCGATGTTTCGGTAAATATTGAAACTGAGCCGCACTTACAACACCACGCGGTACTTTAAAGTCGGTTAGACCCTACCCGTCGGGACCATTTCATACACAAAGCCTTCATTTTAAGTTTTCCTCGGGCCTTCGAGTGAAATAAAGCTTCGAATTTGACGCTCTACAGATTACATTCGAATTCCCCAACCGTGTTAGATAAACTTTTATTCGTTCGTTCTCTATACTAGACGAAAGATGGCGCTAGTAAATTGGTATTTATCTCGTTCTCGCGTTGGTAATAGGCCCATCGCTCCACCCGTGAATAGGAAAAAAACCGTGCTTTCGAATAAAATAAGAAAATGAACCGTTTTTCGATATCGTGCTAAGCCTTTGTAGTCGTGCAAGGTGTCTGCACGAGGATGGGCTGTTAGCAAACTCTGTTTACCCTTTTTTCGTGGGCCATTTTTGAGTATCCGAGAGCGATTTTTTAACTCTCAATCGACGCTGTACTTTAGAACAATAATAACATCCTCGGCGCATCGTCAGAAAGGTTTTTTAGGTTCGTTATTTTTCTTTTAACACGTTTTCCGGCGTCAGTCCTAAGTTGGATGAACTTGAGGCGAATTTTTCTCGAATTCCTCGAAGCCCTTTCTCTTTTGCAAAGATTTGCTCACGCGTTATCGCAACCCGGAATCGAATAGCTTCGAGTGAAGCTCGTTCTCTCAACGTCTGTCGGCCAAGTTTTATTGTAATTGAACCTTTTGCAGTGCGTGCGAATGTCCGCGCGTGTATTTGCTTATTGTACCATTGTATTTGTTGAAAATCCCGTATGATTTATAGAGAACTTTAGCGAAACTAATCCACTTCCTATTTGCGTGTTGATTATTGTAATTGGATTTTTAGCTTCTCGTTTCTTCCGCGTGGGATATTTGCAAAAACGCCCAAGTTAAATGTTAGTTCTAGCTTAACTTTTTATTTATATAAGTTGTACGCGAATTAATACTATGAGATTCAATCTAGAAAGATAATTATAAGCTTACTATTTGCGAAGACTACGTAACATGTTTTTAATAGTTACTTTTTTTCTACTTCTAGGTTTTCCTGAAGGAATATCTTTGAAGACATCACCTGGTGAGTACAACATTCTTAATTGAAAATACCAAACTTTCCCATTGACCGTCATCTTTGACAACACTGTCTCGTACTATAGAACCATGGCCTCAGGGTCTAATATTTCATCAGACACTACGTGTCACGCGTATTAAAATCCTGCCTTCTCCTTTAAGTCCATTAATTTCGTCGCTATGTTTAATATAACGGCGATTTGTACGTGTCACTCGCGGGTTTAATGATGTAAAAATTAATTTTTAATCGACTGACCGTCAGCCGAAACCAAAGCACGCTGGGAAATTGTAAATTTTAATGGCACCCGCTACGTATTTTGATCGAGATGCTTCGATTTGGCGCTCATTATAATTTATACGTCGCTTTTCCGTTTAGCGTTGTTGCGACTCCTAATTATTATACGTTCCTCCGAAAGCGCCATCTATCGTGATCGAATCGAAACTCGTCATCCACCCTTTACGTTTAATTAGCGAGGAGGTCTTAATAACATTCCTTATAATGAGAGAGTTATTCTCGTAATTGCAGATAGAAGCTTGGCGAAGTTGGCCACCTCGAAGTGATGAGCCATGCGCGCGCTCTTCGCCGATATGGCTGCAGGGGATCTCACTCTCTCTCTTAATACTCTTGCCGAACTAAATTGCTCAATTTAGTCCCCTCTCATCTCGCTTTATGGGTAGCAGGTCGGCTTTATTATTATGATTATTTTATCCCAACTTTTCGACCCCCTAACGTCTCAACATTGAAGACAAAAATTAAAACCACCAAAATGGTATGGCATTTTGGGGTTTTTGCTATATTTACTACTAAGTTTAAAAATAAAATTTCTAAATTTAAAATTACATTATCAATATTAAATAAACTTATATTAAAATGCTATGTTTAGAAAAGTATTGATTGACTGAACTGTAGATATTACTAAAATTTGGGATACAAAGTTACTACTTATAATTAATGGCTTTAAAAGTTTCTTGATGACTTAGGCCTTAGGTGGTGCCTTGGGTATTAGCCTAGCTGATTATTATTATTAAAATTGGCATATTTAATGAAATCTTAGTTGTTTAACTTTGTATCATCAATATTTAGGTATAAAACATTTTCCAAATAAATAAAAACCTGTTAAACAATTAATAGTTATGTTTTAGATACGTTTCAGTTAGCCCCTGACAGTTACTAAACTAACTAGTTCGTTTTCATGTATACTTATAAGGATATTAATTTATAGGATCTAATTAAAACGTATCAGCTTTGACGTCACAAAATCTAAATCAGTGGTAAATATGGCAAACAGTGGATAATAATGGCAAATTAAAATTATTGTTTACATCTGGGGTGGCGGAGTGGTTAGCACTTTCACTTCGCAGCAAGAGGTGAAAATCGCTAGATGACGAATTATTATATTAGATTTCAAGTAATTTTCGTACGCCATTAATTTCACGATACAAAAATGATATGCACTTATTTATTTAACAATGCGGTTATAAGTTCATAAACAATTCTAACTTCACATTTCTTTATATTATTATCGATTTCATTATAAAGCTTTGGCCCCAAATAGAAAACATGTTTATGTCCAAAGCTTTTTAGCATTTTCGCTACATTACAATAGTCAACATTTCTGGTGTAATATCTATTAAGGAATACTATTACGCACTTTAAAAGTACATTTTAATATTATTGACCAGTATTTTCAACATTGACAATTAAATTCACACTTGAAAACACTGTTCATAATTGCCACATTGACCATTAAAATAATTATTTAAACACTTTTTTTCTATCCGGATTTCCTTCACTTGAAAAACACTGTTCTTAAGCAGCTCAGTGTGACGTTATAAGTTGCGCAAATTCTGCCACACCGTATACTCTATTTTTAAACTCCACTTTATTTTGCGTTTTCAATCTATTTAAAACCGTTCACTACCATTACTCTAACGTTACCACATACACCGTTTTGGTCTAAAAAATGAAATTTCCCTCCGGAACTAAACACGGCACAATCTTCCCCGCAGATTCGGGGGCAAAGGATATTTATCATAAGCACCTTCTATACAGGAGGGGGATATTTTTAACGATTTCTAAAAGCTAAGTCGTATTAAAAGTGTTATAACATCGCCACCCCGCCAGGATGGAAGCGAGACTGCCACTATATTATTTGGGGGAAACTGTGAAACGACGCGTTTTATATAAACTGGTTTTTTTCCTTTTTACCAAGTCCAAGGCTTAGTGGCGTTATAGACCAAGGCTTAAGTAACCTAAGCAACTGGTCTCTTTTTTTTTCTCTCTCCCTCTCCCAGCTTGCCCCCTTACTCTTTTCTCTTTCAGGGTGTCATACGCCCTCTCGCGGGGAAACATGATTGATGGGGGGTTTTCTTCTTCTGGCGCAGCACGTGGGGCACCGCGCGCGTTCGCGGGCAAAAACTTAACAGGCTGAACTAAAACCAAAATAACTCCGCGTTTTGCTATAACAGCCTCAAAGAGAAAAAACGGTCGAAAAAGACTCGTGGAAAAAGGGGATAAAAAGAAATGCTGTTCCAACCTGAACGTTTTAAATCGTTGATTATAGTGGCGGACAACTTAACTCGGTGACTTGTCACTTTGGAGTGTCTCTTCCTCGAGATTTGGCGAGTTATCTATCTGTTAAGTCGGTGTAGTCGGTGTTTTTCTATAGTAGTCGGGCGAGTTATATTTAACATTCTGACACGAGCGTAGTTTCTCTTTAATAAAGATTTTATGTTCATTTATACATTAAGCATGGATAGTAGATTTTAGAAGATCGGTAAAAAGCCTGGTTTTTAGCCCCCGTAAACCAATCACACTAAGGGAGTCGTCCAAGGTTTTTTGAAAAAACCAAGTATCGCTAAGAGTGGACGATACTGTTCGAAAAAAGAAAAAAGATAAACACGAAGTACATTTTTTACGCCAAAAGGTATTTTTTCACGTTTTTATAGATTAAATATGATATACTAAATATCAGTTGATAGTTTTTATTGAATTAAAAAAGCAAAATTAAAAATTACGAAAATATAAAGCGCAAAAAATTACGTAACAAATTCAACCGCATTAGATTGCCATTTTGAAATTTTAAGATCACGTGGTACAAACCACCTTGCAAGACTCGGAGTCTCTCGAGCTGATTGATACGCGGGGATAAATAAAATGCACTGTGGAAGGGTATCGAAAAGCTGTCCTCTTAATTTACTGTCCATGCTTTAAGGTAAAGATTCTAGGATTAGGATGTAACGTAGAAATAAATTTCCATTTGCTAATTTTATTAGAAATTAATTTTGTTTTGCTAAATTTATTAGAAATTAATTTTGTTTTGCTAAATTTATCAGAAATAAATTTTCATTAGCTAATTTTATTAGAAATTAATTTTGTTTTGCTAAATTTATTAGAAATAAATTTTAATTTGCTAATTTTATTAGAAATAAATTTTATTTTGCTAAATTTATTAGAAATAAATTTTATTTTGCTAAATTTATTAGAAATAAATTTTATTTTGCTAAATTTATTAGAAATAAATTTTATTTTGCTAAATTTATTAGAAATAAATTTTATTTTGCTAAATTTATTAGAAATAAATTTTATTTTGCTAAATTTATTAGAAATAAATTTTATTTTGCTAAATTTATTAGAAATAACTTTCGTTATGCTAATTTTTTATTATAAATATATTTGGTTTTGCTAATTTATAAAAATCTGTAATTTAGACGAAATATTTAAACTATTCGATAACGAATTCCCTAATAGCGGCTACTTCAAAACAACTAAAAAATAAAAAGGTTGACCTAATTGACCTTTTCACGAAGATAATATTTCTTTCAAATTCAATCATGCAAACGCCTTGACAGAATTGTAATAGCCGCCTGTAATGCCATTTCGAAATCCCACATGATACGCGGAGAGCTCTGCTTTCCCTGAAGTCGGCATTTCAAACCAGTTTTGGGCCTCGGTTCGTTTCAGAAGTGGTGGCGTCGGCATCCTCATTCGTGGCTTCTTTGACGGGCCAAAATCCTTCCACGGAATGATCAATTCGTTTTCCTCCGAGCTTGTATAAATTGGATACGACTAGTTTGAAGCTAATTTGCTTTTTTTTATGTGAATGGGTCCGAAAATAAGTTGAGTTATGATTTCAAGGCGTCACTGAAGCCGCACTCTTGAGTGTATTAGTTGATTTCTACTTTTTTCCTATTCATTGCTTTTTATTTGAGATGAATTTGATACCCTAAGATATCCCGATTTTATCTTCTTAAGAACTTGGACTATAAGTGATACCTTTTATTCAATAGCCTTCATTGTTGACTGATGTTGTTTTGGGTGGAGATCTACGTCAAATAATTAATATACAATGCTTCTAAGTGCAAGGCTACTCGAGCTTATTAGATCGCGGGTGTTCAAATGGCCGATTTCGACCTTGAAAATCGTGAACTTGACCTTCAAAATGGTGATCTCGAGGGGCTAACCACTTCCACAAAATTATGTACACCGATTACAGCGAGTACAGACTTTGGAAGTGCTAAATCTGTAATCGATTACGTAATAACTTTAGTGTCAAAGTTACGGATAGTGGTCAGCCCCTCCGGTGATCTTGACTTTCTAAAACGTTTATTTTGAAAATATATTAAATCTTATATTAAAAAATAAAGAATCCCAAAATTTTTGCACCTCTGACATAGATTTTTAAGAAGTGGCTTATATCTAATTAGCTATTTTAAATATCCCTTATTTAAAATTGGTAGTTCCAGTAGTTTAAGAGCCCTTGTTAGATAAAAATATAAAATCAAAAATTGTATTTTATATTTGTATTTTGAAACCACAAAAATAAAAATAAATTAGCAACCTTTACGAACTTGGTAGCAACCGACGTTTTATGGTCACATGTTTAGTTCACAGCTCCCACGTCGGCTACGTCTCATTGCCAACCTCCTCCGCGATTACAACACCGCATTAAACATAGCTTTTGGTGAAAGCCTTAATTATATGGATAGGAGAAAGCTAGTGACAGAACTTTTTTAATTTGTAAAGTGTCGTGGATATAATAAAGCTTAATTTAATCTTCTCTCTCGTAGAAGGCGCTGTCGAAGCTACTTGGATAATGTGATATAAAAGGGAGGTTTAAATTCGTACACAATTAGCAATATTTATTCAGCCTCTAGTTTCTAACAGAATTTATCGGTGTTAGCCGCGCCTTCGCGGAGGAGAAGGTTGGGATCTCTAATTGTTCAGATATTGCCTTAAATGTTTTAGTCGTAGGCGTTTGAAACGATGTTTGGGGAAAGTCTATTAGGATGTTTGATGTTTGGGCAATCCCCTGCAGCACCAGAGCTTAGCGATTCCCTTCCATTAGTAGACTAACTCTTCGAAATCATTATCAGTATTTGTACCAGCGGCATCTAGATGAGATCGTTTTCGCCAAGTTCTCTCCAATTTAACTTGTTTACACCTCATTTCAATGTACGATATCTTTAAGTGCTAAAGATAAACGTCAACCCTTGGTCACCTTTACAACGTCCAAACTACTTATCTTTAAAAGGACATAACAGTCGCCTTAATTTCTTACACGAAAGTTAAGAACAAGTTGTAGTATTTTCAAATATTTAAATAACATTTCTGAAAATTCGAATTCGAATAATTGATTTTCCAAAAATTGGAAAAACATAATTTTTAGAATGAAAAAATATCTTTGTTTTCTCAAATATTTACGATTTAAAATATTTGAATATTTCAAATCCATAAAATTTTAGATAAAATCCTATCTAGTATGAAAGCGCGGAATTGGTAACTATATTGTTATAAGACTGCAGGAAACTTGCATCATACATTTGATGTCTAAATCCTTATGGCGTGTCTTTTATATTTTGGGGGTCATCCGCGGGCAGTGTCCGACGATGGGTGTCCTACTAATGAAAAGCCCCATAAACCCAAATGATCTCGCTTAGTACCAACCCCAAATTAACCGCGAAACTGATCAGGGAACCCTCCTCCGGTAAAGTCCTAAAACCGCAATTTCAGCCAACCACGGCCATCCACCCCAACTCTCACCCGTCTTCTTGATGGGAAGTTATAACCCTACAGGTTTTACCTCCAGGACTTCCACGACATTACCTATATCTTTCCGCGCGATTACGGACGACATGGGCTCAACCCCGCGGCGCTAGACACCGTGTCCCTTCTGCTTGCCTTATCGTCTCTGGCTATTATACGCCAGTCCACTAATAACAGCCAGAAATCAGAGCTCGCCGAAGCCCCTGACATTTCCACCGTTGTATCGGAGAAATCAAGAAGACTGTCAGTGCGCTGTAGGTAACGTCTCGTTGGTCCGCGCGCTTTGAAGGGATCCTGAGACGCGTTTCGCGTGTATGGCGCAAAAAGTCAGAACTGGCTCCGCGTGGTGGCTGGACTCCCTGGAGGAGTGACGCCGAGAAATAAAGATTTGGCCCGGAAAATTCCCAGTGGAGTGCTCCCTAACGATTCGGTCTTACGTGGACTCGCGAGGAGGGGGAGCTTGGACTTTGGGGCTTCCTGCGTTTTCATTATTGAGCTTGTCGTCCATAGACAGGTTGCCCATTCACTCACGCGGAGTCCCGCGCACCCATTCCCAATCGCTGGTCCGGAAACTATTTGGCAGTTCTTGGAGGGGAACTAAGGCGCTAGTTGTATTAATTACACTTTTCTTACCGTTCTTTTTGTTAAGTACACGCGAAATGTTTACGCTGTTGAAAGGGACGTCATTTCAGGATTTTTCAAGAGGCAGAACTTGAGCTCCGGAAAACAGTTTCTTTAAAGGGCAAAAACGAGTCAAATTTAATATATTTTAGATTTTTAATCGAAATAGCTATTGCATAAATGCTAGTAATTTTCAGGATAATAGACAGATTTTGAGTTGGTATTAGAAATATTCGCGAACTTTTTAAGCTCATAAAAATTCAGGGGGTTACAATTCACTCCCTTGCCCCACCCAAATGACATCCCTGCCTGTGGATGGTTCGTCCACGGGATGACCAGAATCGATAAAAATGGCTTGGCATCATAAAATATGTTTTTATATATTTAGGGTTGTTTAAAAAGCCAGATTTTAAACATATATGTTGTACGTGCATTTTTGCAACTATTTTGTTGTAATATTTCTTGGTTTTATACACTTTCAAACCCTAAAAAATGAGCGTCAAATTTGCTTAGACCATGAAGCTTTCTTTATTTGCATCCACTTTACATTGATCGTCTATAATCGCCAACTGTAGTTTTGACCATTGGCGAGCGTATGGGTATTCTGGTATGTATGAACGTGGAGGAATAGATTGGACCTTCAAACAGTGACCCGCCGGATCAGGTGCATTGGCTCTACATTCGGACCTCGCGTAAATGTACGGTACCACTAAAGGCTGGAAATAGCTTCGTTGGCCATCGAACGGCTCCTCATCCCCCGCCTATGGACAGCGCTGCCATCCGAAGTCCGTGACTTTGGCTGAAACTGAGGTTGCGAGAGAGATAAAAAGACACGAGATAGCGCATCTATTTCTAATGCAAGTTTTTCGTTTCGCTTTCAGAGCAAAGAGTGGTACACGTTTCTTACTGCCTGCTATATTCCATCTAACGAAACGAAGCAACATATCCCGAGCCTCGGTTATCTACATCTCAAAATCATCAATAATGTAACGCGCCTCGTACAGGCTCTGCGGATATTTTTTAGGAGAGAGTGGCCCGGCCCCCTCCCCTTCTCTTTGGCCCCACTCCGTTCCCCGACAGCAGCGCCACCAAAAAAAACCCGTCTTTCGGGTTTTTTCTTTCGCTACGGTATTTTGGGATTGTTTAACATCGAAGCCGAAACGAGATTACACGCATTATTCTTTTATGATTTCTCCCCGTAGCGCCCCCCTCGCGCTCGATAAAAATTGGTTTAAAAGAACGTTCTATCGACGCCGGCTTCTTCTCCCTCTTGTACGCCGCGCCGCTATTCTTTCATATTTAAAATGTTTCTGATGTTCTTTTCCCCGCGTTCCTTTCTTATATACAGAGACTCTTTTGTTTGAAGATTCCACTCCTACCTCTATAAAGATCCATATCGACGTAGTTGGCGCCTTTAGAATTGCGTTTATTTAAAAATACGCGGTAATCCCGAGGCTATACGCGTCCACTTTCTTGCCGTTATTATCAACTTTATTACCGGAATAAATTTTAATATTCCACCCTAATTGTCGATATATTCCACCCTTACCGTCGGAATTGTCGAGGTCGCTATTTATAAATAATCACCACAAGCTATACGAAAGGTAATGAGGTTAATTTATTTGAAAACGTAAACTCCGTGTCCATCTCAACGCGGATTTGAACGTAAAGTTTCGTTGTTTGATAAATTCTCGAGGTTCCTTTTAAAAAATAATTAAATTTAACGCGGCGTTGATTAGCGAGTCCTTAATTTTCTCCAGATCTTCCAATTTTAATTACGCATTAAAACGACAGGCCTGAAAGAAATCATTTGCAGGCTCTTTCGGGGTATAAATCAAAGTCTCACCGCGGGGGCCCTCGAAACGCGTTGTTTTAAAAATGGTCGAATTATCGTTGACCCGTTCATTTCGAAAGCCGCGGCTCGTGGTGGAATTATTTATTACTCTTGTCGGTTGGGCGAGCTTTCGTTCGGCTCCGTAAGAGGGCGTTCCGCCATCATTATCTTTGTCTCGTCAGTAACGAGGATGATCCTCGCTCTTTCTCTCCCGCCGAAGATGGGCGCTAGTCTCTTTGTTTCGCGGGAATGCCTGGTCCAAGATGTCCGCGACATTTTGTCACGAAGGGCGGATATGGCCCGGCACTGGCGGCGGCGGTCATCAACAATGCATGTCGACCCGGATACTTATTTAGCGGAAGTGGAGGGTGCCGCTACGGTGGACCCTCTGCTGGAGGCCTCGCTTCTCTCGTCTCTAGAGATGAAAAGAGCTCGCTTTCTCTTTAAGCCGACTTAGATTCTTCGGCTGTGTATACAGGGGTTGGAAAACAACGTTACACCGTAGTGCGCTTACTTCCACGGACAGAGTGATAGTCGCTTTATTAAACATGAACTTTTTGAGGGGCGATCGATCGATTGGTAATTTAGTAAAGTCTTACGTTTCAAGGCTTAAAGCAACAGTCAGCTCTATCATTGCCACCTGTATTATGATAAGGCCCTTGTTATAAGAGATGACAATGAATCTATCCGATCGTGGTGCCATCTATTAATGGCAAAGGAAGCTAAGATTCAAATTAGCGAAACGATAACCTCGTCAGAGAACCATTGTAGAGCATTATAATTAGACAACTTATACTCTACTTAGTGGACTTTAACCTAAATTATATTCTCCATATAAAATATATTGTTAAAAATCACTTAAGTTATTGTCAAATTTAAAATCGAACCAATCAACGCGAGGGGTACTTTTATATCCCTCGTTTTGGGTAAAAATGTAGCGTAAGCATCTTGTTTGGATTTCGACGCCAGCGACGTCTGTTGAAGAATAAAAGAGCTACTTCACGTCGAGCCGACTATTGCTTTAAGTATATTTCCAAATTCAATATAAAAAATCTTATTTATTATAGTTTAAGATGGGTCGAATTTCACTTTATAAATTCAATACGGAACTCTTTTTGTAAATTGCAAACTCCACGACCCTGTACAGCAATCGGAGAAGGCGAAACAAAATATAAGTTTTTCTTTTTAAAGTCGAGAGGCGAGGGTGTTGTCTGCAACGGCACATAGATGTCGTTCTTAGTCCGCTTTAAAATTGCCCGGGAATTACGGATAATCACACGTTTGGCGTCTCGAGTTTCTATTCTAACGGCACTTTTCGTTTTCTTTTCGGGGGGCTGCAGCTTTGAAGGAACCGCTATTTAGGATGTAATTTGCCTCTTAAATCGCAACGCGCGGGTCAAAGCGATTAGTCCAACGAAACTGGTTGTTTAGCGTCTTCGTTGTTGGCCTTTTCTATTTTGCCGGCGTTTTCATATTTTTTACAAAGAGGAAAAAAATAATGCGTGTTTTCGAGGTTTTAAGTTAAAGTGAATCGTGGTTTCACTCCACCCCTGCAAAGCCACCCTCGCGATTGAGAAATAAAAACCTCCACATTTGTTCCGGACGAAGTAACTTATCTTTTCGGTGTTTCTGCTCGAGAATTTTATATGTTTCGGCGCATGATGTCAGCGTTTCTCTACTGTTGTGTTTATTTGTACCTCTAAAATTGTCAAATGGAATCCAAAACCGAGCTTCCCAGAATGATATCCTAATCACCCTTGATATCATAGGTGATTAAAATTTTAGAATATCTAATAAGTATTATATTTAAGAATATCTAATAAGTATTATATTTAAGAATATCTAATAAGTATTATATTTAAGAATATCTAATAAGTATTATATTTAAGAATATCTAATAAGTATTATATTTAAGAATATCTAATAAGTATTATATTTAAGAATATCTAATAAGTATTATATTTAAGAATATCTAATAAGTATTATATTTAAGAATATCTAATAAGTATTATATTTAAGAATATCTAATAAGTATTATATTTAAGAATATCTAATAAGTTTTTTTTAAGAATATCTAATAAGTATTATATTTAAGAATATCTAATAAGTTTTATATTTAAGAATATCTAAATAAGTATTATATTTAAGAATATCTAATAAGTTTTATATTTAAGAATATCTAGTAAGTATAAAAAATGTATTTGTTCTCGCTAATTTCTTGGAAAATTATTTAACCAGAATACGAAAGAAATTGGAAACAAAATTTTCAAGACAAGGAATAATTGTTTCCATAAAAGTAAAATACAAATTTTTAAGTTTTTAAATGTTTTTCTATACGCCACTGTCACAAACATAAAAATAGGGCACTGCAATCGCTAATTTAAAACGAATTTTAAAGTTAAAAGTTAAATTTAGGATCATAACAACGATAAAAACATTTTCATAGTTCATTCTGAAGCCACTATAACGATTAAAAATTAGCCCTAAATTAGTAAACACAGTATTATCAAAATCTATGAGATAAGAGTTAGTTTTCTGTATAACAATATCAAATGCCGCGTATGGAAATGCGAATATAAAATTCCAAAGAACCAAGTATCTTGATTTAAGTCTGAATGATGCACCCATAAAATGATTCAACGTTGGAAAAAATATTGAAAGTACCAAACTAAAGTGAGCCTGAGTAAACAGTATGGTGGCATCTCGCGGTGGCATCTTGGCGACGACACAATCCTTTGAGGCGCGCCACAAAAGACTCTTTCATTCGGTCTGCTGTACCTATTCAACAATTCAAAAATATCCACTTTGGCCTTTTTGGAACGTTCACGTGTTGGCGCAGCTGGTATTTCGGGAACCGCTATGAATCCACGAAAGTGGAACGATGGATTATGAAAGTGCCTTTACCCCTTCCACCGACATTGGTCTCGCAATTTGGTAACTCTTCCACGAAAATATTTCATGTAGAATCTTGTCATATAGATCTTGGAGGGGGTTATTTTATGATGTTACATCCCGTCTCCGCAGTCCGCACTTGGGTGGTCGACTTGAGTTGAATCACCCGCTCGATCAGCTCCGAATTTCTCCATTTGTCTTCTAAATCCACCAACGAAAACTGTCCCATTTTGTCATTGCCTTGTATTTATTTAAAGTTTTTAACTTATTTTACGAGGCACTTTTAGATTTAGAAAATTCCAGTAAAAAATATTTTTAGTGCAATCAAACCAGAAAGGTTTTCCTGATTAAAATAAATCTAATGATAAGAAATATCTACTACAATATGTACATTTTAATTGGTTTTGGTTTATTAATTGATACCATGTATTTATCGATACTTCAATCACTTCGGAAGGTGTCAGTCTCGAGGTCGAAAAGCCTGGTAGGAAATAGTGGAAAATTCCGAGTTGGTCAAAAGTGAATTTAGTGGCCAATCTGGCCAAAAGTGGTCAATACATATTTTTACCACAGAATATTATAAAATAATAATAATAAAAATATTTGAATACAGAAATTTCAGATTTGTTCAACTTATGCATATGAATGGTCAGATTCTGATTAAAATTAGAATTGTCTGTTAATTGTTTTGGAACAATTCTAACATTGGAAGTTTAGTGTAAACTAATACATTTTTACAATAAACTTCTTTAAAATTTAATTCCAATTCCTTGTTTTAGCTTTTAAATGCAATTTTCTTTTATTAGCCACTATTTTCCACTATTTGCCACTATTTGCCACTTTTTTAAAATTTTTCACTATTTGCCACTTTTGGGCAATTTTCTACTATGCGCCACTATTTTCGACTGGTCTGGACTTTTTTCCCCAAAAAGGTGGCTTTTGACCGTGAGTTGGGTTGAAAATAATATTATCCCTAAGTGTTATTAAATAAATTTTTGTTGATACCATTATTTAATGAATTTTTCACGACATCCGAAGAAAGTTAACCACGCCAAAATCCTCAAAGCTGTGTAAAATTCCTTAAAATTAAATAAAGTGCTCGTCCAATCTAATATAAGTGACTTCCTTTGGCAATAAAAAAAATTCTGCACTTTATAAGATCTAAAATACTTTATAAATATATAAAGAAATGTGTTAGAATTTTAATGTAAACGAAACTTTTACTTTCCCAGCAACAGGGGCGAAAAAAGTCCTTTTGGGCTACTATAGAAATCCTCTTAAGCCTTTGGCCAAAACTAGAAAGATTCTGAGATTTTTCGCTCCTCAAGTTTTTTATTTAGGGACCCCATATATCATAAGGTTTCCCTTTCTTGGCGTTGCAGTTGAAGTTTTTAATAGTTCCCCGCTAAATTCCATAAATGCGTTAAAGGGAACGAAACTAACCCTAACCCGGCACACAGGGTCTTTTCATGCCTTTATATATTGCTTAAAGTTTTCCATAACTTTTTTTTAATTTATAGTACTATATTTTTTGTCTTTCTTGGAAACTTATATAAAACTTTTTTATCTTTCCTGTTAGGAATCTACTCCTATGTTCTTTAAGAATTTACAAGACGTTTTCTTACTTTGAGATATATATTTTAAAGAACGGTTGATTATAGCTACGTTTTGAATGATTAAAAGAGTTTTATTGCGAGGGAAATTCCTGAGTGAATAAATTCAACCGGTTTTTTTGGATTTTCTTAGAACTGTAACCGCAAAGAGACTAGATAAGGTTTGGAATCTTACATCCGTTAAATATTGTAAGCGGTACCCTAGTAATTTCCTGATACAATTTGCGGATCGACGGTTTGGAAGTTATCTTTACAGAAATGCCGTAAAAGAATTCGAAATATGCTCGAAATTTTAGGAATCGTATATTTACAATTTTACTTAACCCTAATGGCGAAATAGAGAATTCTATAAAAATTATTTATGTGGTTATTTACTTTTGTATATAGAGAGGATGAAGGTTTGGCCCGATTTCCATCAACCAGGGCGGCTCATTATTATATTTTATTTGACAAACATGCAGCACTGGTTGGCTGGTCGATATATAACTAAATAAATGTAATATGTCTAAACAAGCCAAATTCTTAAAACCAAAGAATAATTAAAGTTGCCAGTCCTACAGCAATTATTATAGCTTTAAAGTCTATGCCAAGGGTTTGGTTTGTTTAGCTCGGATTTTATTGAATGGTCTAATGACGTCTTTGAAAACCTTTTTTTAGCTAAGTTCTGCAGGATATTCATAAGTAATGTGTCCAATATTCACGAACACCTTAACTCCAGTATAGCGAATACCAGATAGAAACTGACATAGTTCTTTAAGTTAATTGGTTGTTTCTTAGGACATGTTATTTAGTTTCAGTGGCGTACTGAAGGGAAAGTGGTGCAATGAGCAGGGAAATGTGGATTCTTGGTAACTCTTTCCCAATTTTTCTTTCTGAATTAAAATTGTATTCCTAAAATCAATGTACGGGAAAAACTTCATTTTGTCAACTGACCAAAATTAACAAGGCTATAGGTCTCACTAACTGCCCTCTTCAAAGGAAGTCCATGGTTAGCTTGACCCATAGAATAAACTGTCTTACCATTGAAAAAAAGAAATTTGCAAAACATTAAAATCCCAAGCAAAAATTGATTTATCCCAATAAGCAAACATCTTTCCTGGGGCAAGTATAGACGCAAAAAAAGCCAAAACGCTTGTACCATCTTGTTAGGCGGCACTTGTCAGGACTCCACTGAGCGTGTAATCGACGAACAAGTCCCGTCTGCGGTCTCCCCATAAGGTTGCAGCAGGTAGTTCGGAAAAGATAAATCCTTGAATGAGAGAGGAAGGTTGCTGAATGTGGTTCGTTAAGTTTCTAGCGACAATACTCGTCCCGCTAATGAGGAAGAAGACTAGCCGTGATTTCGGGGGTTCGGGCCCCTCCAACCCCGCAACCATTTTTTGTTACGAGCCTACGGGGTCGTGACCCCCTGGTAACACGTGCGTAAGGAGGGACACGCCGTATGGTACGGCTACTTGCCTTCCCTCCATTTTGCCGAATATGGGGCGGTTTAGGGGCAGTCTTCTGTTTTAGACGCGAGCCTCTCGGAGTCAATGTGGAGGGACAGTCTATCCTGGCAGCCCCGTTCGAAGCGAGGTTCACTGTCTGGATGCAACGCGTTCATCCCCGACTTTATCAGCGAGATAAATCGAAGCATCGTTCGAGTTTTCGCCCACGTCAAGCCTCGGCGTTCTTGGTGGTCTAAAGAATGGGACGAAGAGTAATTAGCCTTTGATATTAAATGCCCCGTGGTTTGAAAGTAACGCCCCCTTACCCTCCTCTCCGCCAATCACCTGACATCTCAGAACGAACTGTTGAGAAAGGAAAAACTAACTATACCGTTCATCGTCTACTGCACGGTGACTGGTTTGCAAGTGTATAGTTTGTGACCTGGTGACACGCTGTATTGTAAATCTCGCTTGTTCCTGCGGTTTCGTATTTTAAAATCGCTTTTGAATTATTAAGCAGCCTCTTTGTGGTGAAATGTATCGCATCTATTCGAATTTTAGTGAGGGGGATTTATCTGATAATGTTTGATGGATTTACGTATGATAGCTTTCATCGGGAAATTATCTATGTAAATACTTGGAATTTCTAATGCTCAGTGGCCACCGGGATGCTCAAAGGGGCGGAGTTTAAACTACGTCATGGTTTTTCAAATTCATTGGCTTAGCACCGTCGCTAAGTAACCGCTGCGACAGTAAAAATGGACGACGTTCACTAGGAAAAAATATTTATTAGATAATGGAATTAAATATGAGATAATGGAATTAAATATCAGATAATTGAATTAAATATCAGATAATGGAATTAAATGTCAGATAATGGAATTAAATGTCAGATAATGGAATTAAATATCAGATAATTGAATTAAATGTCAGATAATGGAATTAAATGTCAGATAATGGAATTAAATGTCAGATAATGGAATTAAATGTCAGATAATGGAATTAAATATAAGATAACTGAATTAAATATCAGATAATGGAATTAAATATCAGATAATTGAATTAAATATCAGATAATGGAATTAAATATCAGATAATCCTTTATTCATTATCTACCTAAAGTTCTTTACAAAACTATGCCTTACACGAAATTTTTTTAGTTAAGCATAAATTTGATTGTTAGAACTTCTATTCGAGCCAAGGCTTAACGTTGAATCGGTTCTGAGTTAAACGTACCCCGGTGCCAGCTAGGAGCAACAAACACAGCACCCCACACAATTAAGGAGAACGCAACCCGTCAAAAGTCGTGCATTTTCTTGTGTACAGTTTATATTGGTTAGACGCTTTAGCGCCTGTTGCCGTCGGAAGGGGAAAATTCGGAAATTGTCTTCCTGTAAAACGTTCTGCCTAAAGGTTCATCCAATGAAATTTGTACACAACACGGCGTTCGCGTGTTTAAAGGCTAGCTGCGTTCTCCTTGTGTTTGTTGCTCCTAGTTGCCAGTAAAAGTTCGAAATCTAAAGGCCCGAAATAACTAAAATGATATTATATTTTAAGAAAAATACTGTCTAATAAAATATTGAAATAATTCGATATCAAAATATCGTAAGACTTTTGATTTATTTTTAAATATAATTTTGAAAAACCAATTGTTTGCGCATATTTTCAACATCAATTTAAAATTAAATTTAAGAAAGTTTTGAATCAAATTTGAACAAATTGTTTTTGCATATTTTCCACATCAATTTAAATTTAAGAAAGTTTTGAATCAAATTTGAACAAATTGTTTGTTGCATATTTTCCACATCAATTTAAATTTAAATTTAAGAAAGTTTTGAATCAAATTTGAACCAATTTTTTGCGCATATTCTCAAAATAAATATAAATTTAAGAAAGTTTTGAATCAAATTTAAACAAATTGTTTTTTGCATATTTTCCACATCAATTTAAATTTAAATGTAAGAAAGTTTTGAATCAAATTTGAACCAATTTTTTGCGCATATTCTCAAAATAAATATAAATTTAAGAAATATTTGAATGAAATTTGAACCAATTTTTTAAGCATATTCTCAAAATAAATATAGTAAGAAAGTTTTGAATCAAATTTGAACCAATTTTTTGCTCATATTCTCAAAATAAATATAGTAAGAAAGTTTTGAATCAAATTTGAACCAATTGTTTTTTGCATATTTTGAGTGCATAACCCATAACAGTTTCCGTTTAAGAAAGTAGTGAATCCTGTTAAAAAAGCTCTCAAAAATAGAATTATCTTTTAGCCGTGACGCCAGATTTAATGACAGCGTCCCCCTTTTTAAAAGTAGCCTAGTTCCTCTTTCTGGGAGGACTTCCTCCTAGGCTGCTTCCCATCCTTCGCGGCTTCCCATAAAGTCAATAGTCGCTCGCAGTCTGGAAGTTCCATTAAGGCCCTCACCGGAAGTTGAATGTTTTCGGAAGAGTCTGACGCGGTTCCCACCCCGCTAAGAAATGAGCAGCCATTCCCAATAGAGAAGACAACGTTGTCCAAAGCGAGTTGTACCATTACACCGTTGGGTTGGCTTTGGATGCTAGTATATACCAGCGAGTTCCTCTTGGGAGAGAGCCCCGCTGAAAGCTTCGGAGAGTATCGGATCCGACCACGTGAAAAAACACATGTTGAGAGACAGTCTGCCATCCAAGTTAATTATTTCTTCCCCGTCGCTCTGACTTCTTTTCTCCCAGTTTGGAACTTTTTAAACAGCATTGATAGATCCGAGTGATTTATAACGCCGGTGATTGACATTTGGGGGCTTAAGGAAAATCTGTTTCGGATCTTGTTAGCGATATTGCCTTGTTAGTTTATCTTTGGCGCTCGAGTATGATGTTACAGCATTCTGTCCTTAATCAGATCACGCGTCGTTGTAAACCTAATTGGAATTACGTCTTAGCTATTTGTGGATTCAACGTTTTAACAAATTTCCAGTTTTCCAAAGTGGAAAAAGTCAGGTGGACAATAGTGGAAAATTTTGGCCTGGACAAAAGTGAATTTAGTGACCAATCAGGCCAAAAGCGGCCAGTAAATATTTTTACCACAGAAAATTATAAATTAATAAAAAATATTTTTACACAGAAATTTCAGATTTGGGCTACTTAAGGCAAATATATACATAGGAGCTACTTAAGTTATAGGAAAAATTTGTAATTTTTTTTGGAATAATTAATTCCAACATTGTAAGATCTTCGGCGTAGACTAAGACATTTTGATAATAAATTTAATTTCAATTACTTTTTTTAGCTTTCAAATACAATTTTTCTTAGCCACTATTTGCCAATTTTCCACTATTTGTCACTGACCTGGACTTTCCTCCAAAAAGTTGGCTTTTTATGAACACTGCAAATTTCAGAAGTGTGTTTTAACTGAATCATAGTATATATATCATATGGGGTGGCGAAGTTGTTAGCACACGCGCCTCGCAGCAGGAGGAGCCGGGTGCGATCCCAGCTTGTGGCATAGGGTAAAACTCGGAACAACTCCTTCCGCGTTGAGTTTGCAAGTGTTCTCCCCTCTGGTTCAAGTGGTTTTCCGAAGAGTTCTTGGGTTTCCCCTTTCCACAAAAACTTGCTGAGGTTAACGGTAATAGTAATTGTAGGGAGCTCTTGCTTCGCTTGGCCACCACCCTCCTAAGCATTCTAACCCGGCCACTGGTTGACTTAGGCCTATGGTAGTGCCTTGGGTATTAGCTTAGCTGATTATTATTATTATTATAACATAATGACTCGTACGTCTGCCTTAGTATAACCCAAGACAACACAGACCTCGTACCCTAGATTCGAAATCGGAAACCTCGCCGATTGACGGTTTTGTAACGAAGTAATTAGGTACTTCCGGCACGAGATCTCCGAAAAATCGGCCTCAATCGGTTGTTGTAGGGCGGTCTCCACAGTTGGTTACCATGGTAACTATGGAGGTGATTTTTTCGGACTTCCGGCAGGAAGTGGGTAAACGCGATTGACTACGCGCGAGCCAGTGATTTCGAATCGGGGCTACGAGGTCTATATTATCTTCGGTTTAGCATTGGTGCAATTGAAAAGGTTACCATGGAAACAATCTCGCGATCTCGAGTTACGCGCTAAACTATAGATTGGCAAAGCCAGAATTATGCCGGTGTTCAAAATCAGCTTCTCTAGCTTCCGTTTCTCATCTATAATGTTGATGACGCGTTTTTCGTCACCGAGTTCGAAGTGACGCAATTTCCGATAACAAGTTTTCATTAAAGAAAATAACTTATTCGAACCAGTTAAATATCAGAATATTTTTTTCATAATTCAGTATTTTCATAGTTAGTCTTAAAGGCCTAGGTTTTTTCTGCCTGTCCCCCTTTAAATTAACTTAGTGGAGCACAAATACCCTGGTGATAGGCCAACCGCTGAACATGGTGGCCTAATTTAAAGGGGGGACAGGCAGAAGAAAACCTAGGCCTTTAACCTTCATTTTGGAATAATTATTGAAATTTAGTATTTTTGTGACTCTTTTTAAAATTGTAAGAACATGTAGAAGTTTTGAAATGTCCTCCTTACACTGCGCATCCTTATGCAAAATATATTTATAAAAAGATCGGCATGAAAGAGCTACGGTTTTCAATTTCCCGAGTCAACTTTCCCTTTGATTTTCGGGCGTCGGAATGAAGCGAATCGCGCCCTGAAATATTCAGAAACCAGAAAAAAAATCGAAGTCACCAAAAATACATTTCCTTAAGTAAATTTATAAACAGAAAAGATGGAGGGGGGAATGAAAATTTCAGTGCGGGGGGGGGGGGAGCGGAAGACTGGGCGCGTTGTAATGTAGCGGAATAGAGGGAAGAGGAGAACACGATGCTACGGAATGGGGCGAGGTCGCTGAAGATGCGGATGAAGAGATGGAACGGGAGGAGAGATGCTGTATGGTCCCAGGGAACTCGGAGCGAAGGAGGACGTGGAAGGGAGTCATGTATCACCATTTCCTCGTAGTCTCTGTCGGCCCCCCATCCTTTTCGGAGGAGAAACCCCCTATTTACAACGCCAAATGTTTTCCAAAGACCCCGAGAGACCCAACGCCCACGAAAAGTCTTCGAAAGGGGAGAACCATTTCTACGCTGACAAAAGCTGTGTACGTGGTTTGAACGATATTACTAAGGCTCGCGTTTTGCTATTTTAAGCGATACACTTAACCTGAAATATGTTTTTGCTTTTATGATGCCGCTACTATGGAAAGTATTGGGTTGATAAAAGATGACTGGTTGGTTGCATCCTCGATCTTAAGTTTGTTAGTTTTTGATATTCTGTTTTGTTTATCCGTTATACTTTCTACAAATTGATCTCTTTGATAAATTTTCTAATGCACATTGAAAATACAGCATTTGGATAGAACTATCGCGAAAATACAGCATTTGGATAGAACTATCGCGAAAATACAGCATTTGGATAGAACTATCGCGAAAATACAGCATGTGGATTGAACTATGGCGAAAATACAGCATTTGGATAGAACTATCGCGAATATACAGCATGTGGATAGAACTATCGCGAAAATACAGCATTTGGATAGAATTATCGCGAAAATACAGCATTTGGATAGTACTATCGCGAAAATACAGCATTTGGATAGAACTATCGCGAAAATACAGCATTTGGATAGAACTATCGCGAAACCAGCAATCATACGCTATAGTACGCTACCCAATTCCTAGGTGGCGCTGATTTGAAATGAGCTAGGTTTTTTTTCTATAAAGACAAATATTGCAGAGTCAGCGCATTTTCGTCCCCCTTATGTACGCTTGAGTAACTCGAATCCCGTGAACGACCCCTGAGCGACCAAAGGGGGATCCTAGTTCCATCTTTTAACCCATCTATTTACATGTTGCCACTTTCTCGGGCGAGACGAAGCGAAGGGATTCCGACGTTTGATTGTTTCCAAACCTCTCCGGCTTCTTGGTCGCTTCTCGGATTTCCTGATTTCTCCCCCGGTCCCTGACGCCCCACGTCGTCACTCTTTCTATCTCCCCCCCCCTTCATACCCCCACAGATGTACCCCACCCGACGTCACCCGGCCTCTGTACGCGTGCTTTGCTCCAGCGAGGCCTAACTGATCTTGAAAACGAGGGAGAGGGGTTTTCGAGTCCCCCTTTAACCATTTCTATACGGTTCCACCTCGGATATAATACCCTAATTTTTCATTCTCCAACCCGGGCACGAAGACACCCCGTATTCGATCGGTTACTCTCGCCTCCACTCTTTTTTTATCATTCTCACCCTCTCCTTCGTGGACTCGACGGTCCCGGATGGTTTCCCCCTGTTTATAAGTATTTGAATTTTTCACCTTAGTGCCGTTACATTTTCTTCAAAGGCAAAAAATATACAATCGCGTGCGACCGAAGGGAACAGAATTGTACTCCGACAGTAGGCGACTAGTGTTACGGAAATACTGTAGGCGTTTTTTTACGTTGTCGTGCGTGTTTCATTCGCCCGTTGTAAATTACTTCTGAGCAACTGAAAGATGAATTAGGTCTTCGTCGATGGCGTGTCGTGGAAGCCGTGTCCTAACAGTGTAAATAAAACCAAGTTTGGTCGAAATCAACGAGCTCTATTTAAGATTACTACTTCGTGTTTGTTTGTACTAGAATCGAAGGGAAGGGAAGGGAGGGTTAGAAAGAGGTATAGAAATAAGGGACGGCCTATCCGATTTCAGTCCGCGTGTTTCTTTTCGCGATGAATCGTTGGCGGCTCAGGCGAAGTCGAGGAACAGAGACCAGAAATCTCGACGCAATCCAGTCGCCAGACTTTCCCTCAATCCGTGGCTGAGGCCCCGCTTTCCTGCCTGCGGGGGAAATTTCCAATACTGTGTCTCTGACATTTGCTCCACTCATGACCCCATTTTAACGCCATAGCTCTGCCTTATTGCAGCGCGACTCCGTTTCCAAACGTACACTGTGTCCTAGCACCGACGGCGATGCCATTCGAGCGCAAGTTATACGGTTTTGCTGGATCTTGATATCATGACCCCCGTCTCCTCTCCAATAATATCCACTTATTTTTTGGGTTTGCGGGAACCCAACATTGCGTAAACGTACAGATTTGTAGATGGTTAACCGTGGTTTCAGCTCGTAAAGAAGGTTAAATTGGCGTTTATGTAATCTAAGAGCAACAAACACAAGGAGAACACAGCTAGCCTTTGAACACGCTAACGCAGTGTTGTGTACAAATTTCATTGGACGAGCCTTTTCCCTGAACATTTTACGGGCAGGGGGGAAGACAATTTCCGAATTTTCCCCTTCCGACGGCAGCAGGCGCTAAAGCGTTTAACCAATGAAAAATGTACGCGAGGAAATGCACGACTTTTGACGGGTTGCGTACTCCTTGTGTGGGGTGCTGTGTTTGTTGCTCCTAGATGTAATGGTGTCTACCTTGAAATGTGAAAAAAATAATATATGTCTTATATTTCAACCAATATTAATTAAATTTACACATTTACCCCAGGAATTGATAGAGCTTGGGGTTTGGATAAGAAAAAATCGTTTTATTGGTTTTTATCTATAAACGAAAATTATCCGAATTAAAGATATTTTTTGGCACATAAAATCGTTTTATAACCGCGAATATTATCCGTAAATAAACAGTTCACCGAAATTTTTATGAATAATCGAAATTATGGCTGTTAATTTATCTGTTACATAATGCTAAATTACCAACCATAAAATAAACCACAACCAAAGAATGTTCTATGTGGCTATTGAGATTCAACTCAAACTTAATCCAGGGACATCATTTCGGGATTTTTCAGGAGGGGGCAGAACTTGAGCTCCGGAAAACAATTGTTTTAAATGCCTCAAATTAAATATTTTTTGGATTTATAATCGAAATTGTTAAATATTTAAAAGATATTCCTTGTACTTCATCCGATCAGTGAGGGATTAACACTATTGGGGGCCTTGTAGAATTTGGGGCCCCAAAAAATAGATAAATTATACTAATAAACTTTAAAAAATATGGAAATAAAAATATAAAAAAATTTAAAAAACATTAATTTCGTAAACGGGGGCCCCTAACCTCGGGGACCCTTGTGCCGTGGCACAGTTGACACATGATTTAATTCGACCCTGCATATTAGAAAAATTCGTTAACTTTTTAGCTCATAAAAATAATGAATTGCGATATCATGATATAGAACCATTAATAATTTTCAATCACTATTTCGATTTTCCATGGATGAGTTTAGTGTATCGTTGCTTAAAGCAAGTGGCGGATCTATAAAAAAAAAGTAAAAAACATTTTATAAAAATGCTTCTAAAAGCACTTCTTATAGGTACCAGCTACATAGGAGCACCCCACACAAGGAGAACGCAACCCGTCAAAAGTCGTGCATTTTCTCGCGTACATTTCTCATTGGTTAGACGCTTTAGCGCCTGCTGCCGTCGGAAGGGGAAAATTTAGAAATTGTCTTCCCCCCGCCCGTAAAACGCTCAGTGTAAAGGCTCGTCCAATAAAATTTCTACAAAACACTGCGTTCGCGTGTTTAAAGGCTAGCTGCGATCTCCTTGTGTTTGTTGCTCCTAGAAGCCACCAACAACCGTACTTTCGTATCGCTTTAAAAAATGCAAACGTAAAAGAGCTTGTAAAATATTTACTATTTAAATAAATACATTGTTTTACCTAAAATTAAAATTTAAAGTAACACGGCGACCTCACTATCTCGACCATTGTCATTGGTCGTAACAACGGTTTCTTCGCTAAAAAGGACGTGGCAACACTGTTTTAAAATAATACATAACCAAAGACTAGCGATTGGACAGAAAACCGTTGATTTTTCTATGTAAATTAACACGTTGATTTTCCTGTACGAGCTTGGGTGCAAAGTCCGTAAGTTCGTTGTTGTCTGGGTGCTATTATTTAAAAGTAGCACCGCTAAAACCACTGTGGACGATTAACGCCATCTACTAATCAGTAAATGAAGTTCCGCGTATGAGTATTATTGTTAAATGCCGGACAATTTTCGGCCCCAGGTAACAGTGATTTCGAGTATAGTTGGTATCTCCTTAGGATGGTATTTCGATAAGAAGAAGTAGTCGAGATGATGTGAATATAATCCTCGAAGGAACCTTCAATCTCTCTAAATAAAAAAGGAAAAAATGCCTTTACGGATATTTTTCGTTCTTCTTCTTCGGCTGTTTTTATTCGCTATAACTCCCCGAGAGGGCGCCAGCGATCAATGGAAGCCCGGGACGATATAATCCGACAATTGATGGTCGGATTATCAAAAAAACGAAAGTTCGCGATTTCTCGGACCCTATTTGAAATTGCTTCTAAACCTCAGATTTTGGTAGAATCTTCTCTGCGGATATCACCCGACGATGCGCTGCGGATAAAATAGTCGCCTACCGTACCTGATTTTAAGTATTCCGCCTAATTGTCCGATAAAACAGGATCGTACTAACAGGGGGGGATAGTCCAAAACGGATAAAACTCTACTGGCCTATTTGTGTTTTGGCTTAAAATTGGTTGGGAGGGGCTGCTTTCCGAACTTACCGCGTAAAAAAGTAGTACCTCACGTAGCCCCAAATCTCTGGATAAATAGACAATGACCAGATATGTCCACCACCCCATCCGTGCCCATCCGTGCCCACCCCTCGCGCGTCGTACCTCTAGGTATATCTTGACAGATGTATTTTACCCGCAACAATGCGTTTCACCCAGATTTGGATCTCTCGCCGATGACTCAATAAAGCTGTTCTCTGCGCCATATTTTCCTGGGCCTTGGTGGCCCGTTTTCAGGCAGTATCTAAAGGGTTAATCTTTAACGCATTATGCTAAGCGAATCGCCTTTTTATACCTTATGAGTGATGGGCCCGTTTTGTCGAGAGATTAGACGCCAAAATCTGCCCTTGTCCCCGTGGCTTAAGTTACCGTAGTTCACGTAGACAGTACTTGGCTCTTAGATCCGTGTGCTGGTCGATAAAGCGCTGTACCTGAATTTATAATACGATGACCTTTTCAAAATGTTTCGTCACGTTACGAAAGAGAAAATAGTCCTTTTTATACAACAGAACCATTTGCTATATGGATTATCATTTCCATAATTGCGCTTTTCCGACTATAAAAAGACCATTTTCTTAAACGAAATCTAGCATTCAATTAACCCATTCCGAGAGCGTACACTCTAATTGGACAAGGCCTATCATTTCCACCAATAAATCGTGTCATTCTAATGGAGCGACGCTCCGCCTACCGGCCGCCGCGATAATCAATTTATGCGCATTTTTAACAAGCCCTTTTAAAAGGAGAATGACAAAATAAGGTACTTAAAACCAACCGCGAAGTAATTCGACGTTCTTTTAATTATATACTCGTCTTGGCTCTCTTTTACCGATCGGCGAATTGATTAATGAAAAAACTTTTGTAATAAAAATATGCCCTCCTGTTTTCTTCCTCGTAATAGGTCGACCTTGGCCCCGGGGTGGAGGGGTGACTCCTGACTGTGTTCAACATACTGCAGACACAAATCTTGGCGCGCTGGTGTTCGGTTATAAATTCAACACATTCCATTATGAAAAACCATTAAATAGGAGAGCAAAGGGGTTCTAATCACTTTCGAATATAAAAGAGTGTTTAGATTGGGAGGCTGGGGTTAAATTTAACGGAGAAGGGGTGCGATGGCTTAACGTGCCCCCCCCCCCCCCCCCCACCCGCGTGGTAAAAAGTAAGACACTTCTAATTAGGGCAGACGTAATGAAGCGGGGGTGAAGAGATAATCTTCTTCTTCTATTGTTCCTTAATGGTTATTTTTTTTATTAAACTGTCAGAGAGCATTAATAGCTATATCATAAGTAACATAATAAATATAAGTTTGACTATTAGACAACTTATTTTCAGACTTATTACGCGATCAAGGTTTAATTTACTCTCTAGAATATGCTAGAAGACAAAATATTTTATTACCAAGGACGATAATAAGATAAAAATTAGCATTATAACAATAGGAAGACTTTAGTGTCATCCTTATGGTTTTGTTTAGTGTTGTAAGTCGGAAAAGTTTCCGCGGAAAATAACCGAGGCCTTTATTCCGGAAAATTGTCCGTATTTGTTCCGACAAAAATACAAAAAAGTTTTCATTCCATGATTAGTCTAATATTGTTTACAAATTTAAATAAAGCGGCATTTTCGCCTCATTTATTCAAATCTAAAAGTAAAACTAAACCTCTAGACTAGTTTAAACTGATTAACAATGTAACACTATTAATGTTTTGTAGTATGTTTACTGATATTAGACATATTATATCGATAAAACATTAAAAACCTGTTAAAATTAATTTGTTTCAATTTTTTATTTTTCCGATTTGCGGAAAATGTTCTGGAAAATTTTCCGCATTTTATTTTTCCGGAAAATTAACAACGCTAGTTTTGTTACTTATAAATAATGTTGCCGTGGATTTTTTAAATTTAACTATAATATTAAAGTCGGGAGTATCACATGGAAATGAAATAATTATAGTTAGTGTAACGAGCCTTCAGAAAATGTATGTTACTTATGCTAAATAATATTAAAAATTTAAAACCGCAAAAAACCTACCAAATTGTAATTTAGCTTGCCCAGTCTTGTTTTGGAAAGCGTGGTTCGCGACACAACAATCAGCCCAGCAACTTTCGTTTGATCAATAGCATTCGATACGGCTAATTCACCGCTACTTCTCTAAATAGATCCAAAATGGCGGCGCTAGATTTAAAGTCACGGTTTAACGCGTTCCCCGTTAGGGGGGGTAGTAAATACGTCGCATTCTTAAAATTCCCTTCCGCGATTTGAAGAGCGCCGCGCTGAGGGCTTTGTTCTTGTGTTATGCAAAGTGTTCTTAATCTTTTCCCCCGCATCTTTTATTTACATTTATACGCTCTTGTCGCCTCCGGTCCTGCCACCATCCGCCTTACAATACTCCCTACAGTGACTGATTTCTCGATAACAACTGCTCCTCCTTTCGGAATAATTTCGCTCCACCGCTGTTACGACGCCTAGTTATTCCGTAGAACTCCCCTTCTCGCATTTTGGAAGTTTCAGTTTGCACCAAGTATCAGTTGTTATCTGACGAAGTTGTCACTACTTCCCTCTTCTTTGAATTTACATTTGACTTTGATATATTTGAGCTTTAGTCGCAACTTTCGGCAATTTCCAATAAGGCATCGTAGCTTTAGAAAATAGTATTCTACACTGAGATGATCATATACTGTTGATTTTGATTTGGTTGTGTAAGTTTAGTTTCGATTATTTCTCATTAGATAATGGTCTACGTATGGAACACTTCTACAGGTGCTCCGTAGTGATACGGTTAGTAGGCCAAACCTTAGTCGTTAACATCTCCATGAACACTGATGTTCTGCGTTTGAAACACTTAAATAGGCACTACGTAGTGATACCGTTAGTAGGCCAAACCTTAGTCGTTAACATCTCCCTGAACACTGATGTTCTGCGTTTGAAACAATTCTACGGGCTCTTCGTAATGATACGGTTAGTAGGCCAAACCTTAGTCGTTAACATCTCCCAGAACACCGGTGTTCTGCGTATTAAACACTTCTACAGGCGCTCCGTAGTGATACCCTAGTCTTTAACTTCTCCCTGATTACCAGTGATTTACGCGTAGAACACTTCTACGGGCGTTCTTAGGTCAAAAATAGACCAATCGAGAAATTTTAAACTCAGGAGCAACAATAGAGCTATTAATACATTATGAGAGATTTAAAGAAGAGTGCAAGCTCTTTTTTTCATAACATCTCTTCTAAAGGCAATCTAAGCCCCCATTATAGATACGTGATGGTGCCCTACCTTCCGAACTTTCCCTCAACCTTCAAGTCCAATCCACTTTTTCTTTCCGAACATGAAAAGAGTCTAAAAGAGCTGAACCACTTATGGCATGGCGGAATCACGAAAAGGCTGTATACGTACAGCGGAAAGCCAGCATTCTTTTTCCCTTTATAGTACACAGCCTAGTGGCGGAGCGCAGACGTTATCAGGGTGGGGTAGGTGGGCCGATGGATATCCTTCGGCTGGCTTCTCCTTTGATTTACTCCGTGTCTTCCGCCGTGTCTCGCTGGAGGAGGACTTTGGAGGCCTGGCCGCGAGTCTTTCTTCGTTTACGTGCGCCATTGCTTGATAGGGAAACGAACTATTTCCTCGGCATGTCGGGCCCGTCACTTTTATAGCGCCTCTCTTGTCTCCACCCGCGAGTCAACGTCCGAGCGCTGCCAACGCCATCGCGCGGCCACCGGCTTCAACGCCTGGAAATTACCGCTGTCCGTATCTTTTCGGCTTTCAGGTTAATGGGGTAGGACAACCCCCGTAGCCAGCGATTTCTTTCATTTTCTCAGGATTTTTTTGGCCTCGCTCTCCCCTTCTCCTTCCTCTACGTTTTCCCCGCTTTGCTCGCTATCACGGAGCCACGGTCATAGTGGTTCCGCTGTTATTTTACGAAGCGGGGGTGCCGCCTTCAATATAGAGAATGTATAGTGAGCGCCATCTAGAAGCAGTCTTCGTAAACGTAGTAATGATTCATGTTCTCAACTTTCGCTGGAATCAGCTCTGTGTCAGGCGTCTTGGGATGCTTTTGGGGGAGCGCCTTACTTTTTATCGTGTCGAACGCTAGGAAATCGTTTGTGTCCGTAATTGTTGTTGTAGTAGTTTATTCTAAGTTTGTTTCCTTGATTTATTTAGGGTAATATAAATTAAATTTAAAAACCGTTTTGAAGCACCTTAGTTATACCAATTTAATTCTAGAAACAGCGCGACTAATTTTGAAATACTCTAAAATTAACCAATTAGCATGCAAAAATAGAAACCACAGTGTGTAAAACTGTCAGTAGGTGGCCGTACATTATTTCGATTGTTCGTTCAAAATGGTTTTTTTCTAATGATGAAACGAGTACGCGGTCGCTGTAAAAAGCGCTCCAAATAGATCAACGAACTTGTTTTTAGGGGGTGGTACGCGCTTTAAGTTGAAAGCGATATTGCTGTCTAGAATCTAACCGTCTCAGTCGTTGGCGGATGCTAAAGTTAAACCGTGGAATCCACCGCGCCGAGTATAAAGATATGGTGCATATTGAGAAGCTCTATTTCCGGGGGTTGGCGAGTTCTTCTTCAATTTAAAAGCTGCACTGCAGCGTGTGAAGATGGCGAGAAAAAGAGGGGAAGATTGCTATTGAATAGCCTCAATCAGGATGTCTGCTTTTTTGGATAGCAGCAGTCACGTGTAGAGGGGGCTTAAGGCGTTTTTTCCTCTCTTCCTTTTTGATGTTCTAGACTCTTTAATGGCGGCTGTTTCCTTGGAAACTCTCTCGACGCGCGAGCCTGAGACTTCGAATGCCTAATGGTTCGGAGAGACTCTGTAATTTTGGCCGTCTTCTTCATTTTTAAGAATAATTTAGAACAGTTTTCTTTGCAAGATCTTCGTCGACAAAACACACAAAGTTTGTCCTTCGTGTATTTTTCCTTGACTTTTGTTACGACGATCGTATTGTCTGAGTTCAGCGATTTGACTTACAAAGCGTGTTCCCTTTATTTGTATGGTTCGCCACAACTCCTTAGCTACATATAACGTTGAAGGACGTATATATAGTTTTGAAGGTTGATAGTTATTCCTTGTTTATAAATACATTTAGCAATAAATAAAGTGCCATGGTTTTTCTAAAAGATGCGACAAAGTAATAAAGGAGAAAACTTTTATTGGGGAAAAATACGCCATTCTTTAACAAATTTGTTCATTATTAAGAATATTCTGTGATTTCCAATGAATTTTTACAATGTTTTCGGAATTTTCGCTAATTTCGGTGATTTAACATGGATTTCTCATTCTTTTTCTGTGATATCCAACAAATTTTCACTCTTTTTTCGGTGATTTCCACCAATTTTCATTCTTTTTTCGGTGATATCCACCAATTTTCACTCTTTTTTCGGTGATTTCCACCGATTTTCATTCTTTTTTCGGTGATATCCACCAATTTTCACTCTTTTTTTGGTGATATCCACCAAATTTTTACTCTTTTTACGGTGATTTCCACCAATTTTCATTCTTTTTTCGGTGATTTCCACCGATTTTCATTCTTTTTTCGGTGATATCCACCAATTTTCATTCTTTTTTCGGTGATTTCCACCAATTTTCATTCTTTTTTCGGTGATTTCCACCGATTTTCATTCTTTTTTCGGTGATATCCACCAATTTTCACTCTTTTTTGGTGATATCCACCAATTTTCACTCATCTTTCGGTGATATCCACGAATTTCCACTCATGATTCGGTGATATCCACCAATTTTCACTCATCTTTCGGTGATATCCACGAATTTCCACTCATGATTCGGTGATATCCACCAATTTTAACTATTTTTTGGTCACTCTTTTTTTCGGTGATTTATACCAATTTTAAAAACTTGTAGAGGTTAACGGTAATAGTTAGTGTAGGAAGCTGTGGGCTCGCGTGGCATGAAGGGCTTGCCACCACCCTCCTACGCATTGTAACCCGGCCACCTGTTTAAAGGCATTATAAGTCGCTAGATGACTTGGGCCTAAGGTGGTGCCTTGGGTATTAGACTAGTTGATTATTTATTATTATTTTTACTCTTTTTCGGTGATTTCAACAAATAAAAGTTTTTCGTTGATTTCCACTGATTTTTCAGTAATTCCTTTTGATTACCGATTTGTAAACTTCATTACTTAAGTTATAACCCCAATTAAATAGATGGCCAACGGGAAGATTACATTAAGTCTATTTCAAAGTGTGAGTATTCCCCTTAAATCACCATTTCCGAAGCGTTCCCGGTCGCGACATCTTGTTGAGACGTTTTTGAACGGCATATCCTGTCAGGAAATGAGACGTTTATGGGTGCACCCTTTTCGTATCATTTCTCCCCCTCTTCCCGGCGTTGTTTGGCCCAGTCAGTCGGACCAGAGGGAAGAAGAGCGTTTTTGATCTTTTCGGCGCTTTGATTTGTAGGCGACGCCGACACCGACGTACGAAATTGCCGAAACCGGGAAGAGAGTGCTAGGGCCAGGACGGATCATTTTTCGTGTCGGAAGAGAAATTCAATTCCTTAAACGCCGATTAGCCCGTCTAGTCGCGGCAGCGTTCGAACAGTGTCGCTTTTATCCTAGAAAATGCGACGCGAGAGGTGCCGAAAAATCGAATCTTATATATCTTCTACAGGGTGTTTCAGAAGGTTATGCAAAAATTTGAAGGAGTTGTAAGGGGTGAGTTGAGAAGTTTGCCTGTTTTTCTCCATTTTCCTACGATGAGTTAAAAGAGCGCCAGAGAGCTTCAAAGTGTGGCCTACTAGCCCCTGGCAATAGGCTGCAAAAAGCGCAAAACCAAGCAGCAGGGAAATGCTAACATTAAGGTTTGGGTTCATGTGATAGGTAAAAAAGGACCTTGTAAACAAAATGGTAAACTTAACAGTATTTAAAGTCCCTGCTGCTTGGTTTTGCGCTTGTTGCAGCCTACTTCCAGGGGCTAGTAGGCCACACTTTTAAGCTCTCTGGCGCTCTTTTAACTCATCGTAGGAAAACTCACTCCCTACAACTCCTTAACATTTTTGCATAACATTTGAAACACCCTGTATATTCTCAAATCATAGTTGATGAAGTCAGTGAGAATGCCTAACAATTGCTAGTTTCGGAACTCAAATTTTTCCTTTCAATGATTTTAATCTACCTTATCCGGAAATAAATTCGAGTCATCTGCTATGATTTCTGTAGTTTGTAATATTTTAACATAACCAAGAATATATTTATACTTAAGAGATAATGACTATTTTGAAACGATCTGGGGTTTAATTATCCCTCATCACGCGAAGGGGAGTTAGAAACCTCACCAACGCTTAATTAAATCACTTGTTAAACTTGACTATTGGTAATAAGGTGAAAGTTAGTAGAGGTGAATCTACCAATTCATATCTTTGATTAAAACTACATAGCAGTAGCTTGTTCCACTTCAATTTCACTACAGAGATAGACTATTTGTAGTATTAATTTTAAAATTCGCTTTCAGAAATCAATTTTAACCATAGTTTATCAATAATAACAACGTCCCTTCAAAAATCGAATTTTATCAAATACAATATACTTCTATATTTTAATAAAACAAAATAACGTTATATAATTTCTGATATGTCCGCTATCTCGTTAAAAACTAGTATAAATATTTTCTCGGAGCTTTAATATCGTCCCCTCTTTGTACGTACATTCCTTATTGCCATATGACATCGATTTTTTAAACTTTAATACAATATATATATGGTGGAATTGAAAAAGGTAAAGTTTTATGGTTGATATTATTCATTCGAAGTATATGGTTGTTCTTTCGGTAGACAGGCCCGGGGATCGAGAATTTTTCGATCGTATATTACGAAAGACAACGAAGCTCTTCGGTCGCCTATCATATTTGAAAGTCGGGCCTCGGCTAACCCTCGGTTAAGCCTCGGTCAGGCATCGTCGTTACTCTCGTCCTTCGATATGAAACTTATTTTATCGGCTGCCCAAAGCGAAAGTACCCGCCAGGCCTAGCAAATATATTGAATTCTTCAGTCCTATTAGAGATATATAGTTGGCCGGGGGGAAGCAACGGGGGAAGTAAGCGGGCCATGCGGGTCCAATATGGATAAAACTTAATATAAAATATAAATTCTGTGCCCTCTACCGCCCTCCGCTGAAATACCGGGAGAAATATGTGTATTGTAGCGTTCTATGGTTATGGATCTTGTATGGTTGGTATCCTTTTAGAAGGGGGTTTACACTCGGCTCCTTGTATGAATTCGTAGATATGTTTTTGTGTACTTTGTTGGAAGTACTTTAGTTTAAAAATTGGATTTAAATGGTAAAATTATCCTTAATTGTGTACTAAAATAATATACTTTATAGTTTATTTTTTAAATATTTTTAAAACATTTTTTAAATATTTAAAAAAAAACATAGTTAGATTTCGAGCCATGGCTCCTCCTCAGGCTGTTACTACACAAATAATTAAATTTTGGTTACAATATTTTTTTTTAAATTGGGGTACAATTTGTTTAAAAAATAAAAGATTGTAACAAACATTTCAACAGCCTGAGTATCTCAGCACGTGGCAACAATGATTTTTTAAAATATACCATTATCTTTGTGTAATTATTAAGAATTTTAAATAATTTTAATTCAAAATACTATCACATATTTAGCGTTGTAATATTTTTGATTTACAAAATTATTAATTTACTTCTTCAAAGTTTCGGATTTAGCTATAGTGTAGTTAAATTTTATATTTGTTATTGCAGCTTTTGCTTATTTTATCTACTTGGTAACTTTTTGAATATTAAACTATCCTAGATAAATTATCTAGATTGCAAATGGAGTCTCAAGTTTATCTACTTTCAAAAGGTTTATTTTGAAAATATTCTAATATCTTATTATAAAAAAACAACTACTTTAAATAGGATGATCCCGACCTTGAAAATGGTCATCTTGACCTTCAAAAGTTTTGTTTTGAAAATATACTAATATCTTAAAAAAACAGGTACTTTAAATAGGGTAATTTTGACCTTCAAAATTTTAATATAAAAATATTCTAATATCCTATTATAAAAACAACTACTTTAAATAGGACGATCCCGACCTTGAAAATGGTCATCTTGACCTTCAAAATGTTTGTCTCGAAAATATACCAATATCTTAAAAAACGGTGACTTTAAATAGGGTAATCTTGACCTTCAAGATGGTAATTTTGACCTTCAAAATGATAACATAAAAATTTCCTAATATCTTATTTTAAAAAAACAAAAATACTTTAAAAAGGTCGATCCCGACCTTGAAAATGGTCATCTTGACCTTCAAATCTGTTTTCTTCCAAATTCAAAACTTGTACATCCTTGTAACCTTCAAAACTGCTTGAAATATGGACATCCTTTCCATAAATAACGTACGCAACTCGCTCATTTAATTTCAATACAGAACGGTTCGATTTTAATTGCTACTTAACGGTTGAAACAACCGCGTCTTGAAGCTGTACAATTTCATTAGGCGCCAGTCAGTTAACTGCCAAATGTTGTTAATGAAGAATGAACGAGTCTTTTTATTCTTTTTGGTAGATCCGGGTTTTAATTGTTCACTCACGTTTGTCGCGAGGTCCCAAAAACCCTAACAAATAGATTGGCTGGGCAGGGTAAGGTAGCTAAAAACCAAGAACTCTTCAATTAAGCAGAGTTCCACGTTCGGACTGCAGTTGAAAAATGACTTCTAGAGACTTGGCAATTAGTGTTGCTCTTTTGAACGAACCTGTAATTGTCGGAGTTTCAGTGACTTCTTCCGGTTTTCTTTTTTCAAACTCAATGGAATGTTTGCAGTGATGTTTTTCTAAACCGTTTAAAATTAGGCTTTGCTATCTGCGTTACCAGCAGTATATAATATCTCTTAAAGAGATAAGTTGCGCAGAAGAATATAATAGCTCTCTTAGAGAGAAGTATGCACAAAAGTATATAATATTCTCTTAGAGAGAAGTATGCACAAAAGTATATAATATTCTCTTAGAAAGAAGTATGATCAGAAGTATATAATATTTATCTTAGAGAGAAGTATGCTCCGAAGTATATAAGATCGCTCTGAAAGAGAAGTATGCTCCGAAGTATATAAGATCGCTCTGAAAGAGAAGTATGCTCAGAAGTATATATGATCGCTCTTAAAGAGAAGTATGTTCAGAAGTATATAAGATCTCTCTTAAAGAGAAGTATGCTCAGAAGTATATAATATCCTCTTTAAGAGAAGTATGCACAAAAGTATGTAATATTTATCTTAGAGAGAAGTATGCACAAAAGCATATAATATTTCTCTTAAAGAGAAGTATGCACAAAAATATATAATATCTCTCTAGAAAGAAGTGTGATCAGAAGTATATAATATTTATCTTAGAGAGAGGTGTGCACATAAGTATATAATATATATCTTAGTATGTAATATATCCTTAGATACTTTTAATGTAATTCGCGTGAAACATATACCTTCGCACGTTCCCGCTGATGGTTTAAAATATATTGTTGAAAATTGACATCTGAATTTTTGCAATTTCTGTCTCAAATCACTCGTAAAATTCGACTGCCAAACGAGTAAAGTTGTTGAAATTACAAATAATTTATTGTAATTTCAACAGTTTTGTAGTTGTAACAACTGACCATTTTATGTTTTTTTTACAATTTTTTATTTGTAAAAATAACAGCAAATGTCCTATTTTTAACAACTTATAGCTTTACATATTTTACATTTATCGAATTATAGAAATTACTGTATTCTTTCACTAATTTGTACATTTACATGATTGTAAATTAAACATATTTTGTTGTAAAAATTACCTTTTACTTTCTGTATTTTTTACAGAAAATTGCAACTGTATTTTTTACAAACTATTTCTGTTGTATTAAAAAACTGTAATTTCTGTAAAACATACTGAAACTTACTGGCATATTGTACTTCTAGTTAGTAATTTTCTGTAAATTTTACAGTGCAATTTTCTCTCAGTATGTATAATTTATAGAGATTCCAAATTGAAACGGACAAGATGGTTGTTTACAGTATACGCTCGATATCACGAAGCTTCAGAAACCATTAGTAGCTAACAATATCTGGCAGAATTACTGACGCTAAAAGCTAGTGTTTAGATAGAAGATGGCTTACAGTGGTAAGCTATCTGTGGATTAGCTCTTCGAATATCGTTAAGGTAGAGGTCCAACCTTCTTAATATATTCATCAAACTATAGCTTAATTGAGTCGAAGCTGGAGGCAATTCAGCTTCAATTAGTTAAACCCATTATTAAATAGGCAAAGCTTGAAAGGCTCTAAATTAGTGTAAATAATTAATATAAGGAAAGCTATATCCTGTTATACATTACATTGGTAATGGGATTTTGGTGTCGCTGATAATCATATTGAAATTACTGTGTGTAATCTTCGGCCCATTCCGTCTGGAATGATCATGACCACTTAACTGCGTGAAGTACGAGCGCGCGGTATTAGACGTTTCTAACATCTCTTGGCCATCTTCCTACATTGCTTATGTTACTCGCATGAAACACGTACAGAAAAAGCTAGGAGCAACAAACGCAGCACCCCACACAAGGAGAACGCAACCCGTCAAAAGTCGTACATTTTATTGTGTACATTTTTCATTGGCTAGACGCTCTAGCGCCTGCTGCCGTCGGAAGGGGAAAATTTGGAAATTGACTTCCCTCTTTCCGTAAAACGTTCAGCGTAAAGGTTCGTCCAATGAAATTTGTACACAACACTGCGTTAGCGTGTTTAAAGGCTAGCTGTGTTCTCCTTGTGTGGGGTGCTGTGTTTGTTGCTCCTAGAGAAAAAGGTAGTGCGAGATTAAATATAAAAATAGTCTACAAACACGCTGATTATTATTCTGTTACACCTGGTGGCAGAAACGTGAAACTCATTGATCCGTCATAAATAGTGCACGGGAAATATATCACGCAATTACTTACGAACACTTTTAAATCGATTACACCGTTAGAATAAAATCGAAGGTAATTCGGTGTACACATCCGCGATTTGACAGGAAAATGCCGCCTATTGGAAGCTTCCACGAACCTACGAAGAACTACGTTTCGTTATTACGTCCTAAACGAATACCTCTCTTGAAAGAGATAATTTTATACTTCGGGTAGCATGGATCCATGACCAAGACTGGTCAGTTGCAGGATAAGAAAGCCAAATAGCTAGTTCATTTGGCGGAAAGATACAAGCATGAATTTCCAGTAAATTGGCTGTGGAAATTTCAAATTTGACTTGTTTACGGTTTAATTTCTAAGTATACCCGCGCGCGTTATATAGTTTTAGAAAATAATGTTTATCACGTTCTATTTCAGAGTGATAATTTATTAATTAACATAGATAGAATAATTAGTACTACAAGGAAGGTATACTTAAAACAATTCCGTTTGGCGAGTCCAGGGTAAGTATAGATCGGGTAATGCCGAAATTACCACATTGGCGTGCATAAACGTGCGATTTGATGATTGTTTAGGAGCCTAATACAAAAAATACCCTATAATGAAGCTTAAAAATAATAATCAACATTAAATATTTATTGACAACTTTGAAATTTACGCAATAGACATTTCTAAAATAGGAAACTTTAGGAATTCCACATAAAATTGCTGAAATTCGAAATCGCCGCCGCCGATTTACAAGAAATTCGTGCTAGTATCTTTCCGCCAAATGTAATAGATATTTTCAATATTGGCCTTTCTTAACCCGCAACTGAATTTAGTGACAATACTCGATACCCTCAAAAATTAGATACATTTACGTCACTTCCGGTTAGAGATATTAACTCCTCGAAACAAATCGAGTCTTTAACCCAAGCCGACCTGACGCGCGAGCCCGAAATAAAAGATTGGGCGAAATTCTATTAGGGCCGAAAATTCGAAGAATATTTCGGCGAGAAGAGAACTTCTTGAATTTCTTTCATGAATTATTTATGAAAAAAGGAGGTAAAGGTTCTAAAATTATTTCCCGCCACCTATCTTTCTTCCGCGAGAAGTCGTCCGGGATAGCGGAGCGCCATCTTTTGTTGTCTTTTTATTTTTGGTGAGTGATTTCTCCGTGGCCCCTTCTCACTTTTCGACGCGAAAAAAAGGGGCCAAGAAAAAAAAAGCGAAGGAAAAAATGTTTTATGGGCCCCTGTCAAAGGGTCTTCCGTGACTCGCTCCAATTTTCTAGCAACGCTTGACGCGATTGATTGAATAATAACCGGACAACAGATACCCGCGCATGCGCCTCCACCTCATTGCACCCCGAACGCGATCCTACTAAGTCTCGCTTTTGACGTGTCTATGTAAGACGGATTTTTAGACGTGGTTTATGAAATTGGTCGTACGTATTTGATGATTGAATGACATATTTTACTTTGCATAATTGACGTTATTTTTACTCATTCTAACAATTGATTTATGATTTCTAACGAGTTATCTCAATGTTTCCAGTGAATCTCTTCAGATTAACAATATGATAGGTAGCAAAATAACGTTTGTAAAATGGTCAATATTTGGTTTTTGGTCAAAATAACGTTTAATGGTTATTATCCCACTAATTATAAACGTTTATATTTAGTAAAATATTGACCTCTTTTAGAACTCATGTTTTCATCAAAATAGTTAGGTTGAAAAAACGACGTCATTTACATTATATTTATCACATTCAAAAACGTCACTTTTAATGTGGATATTAAGGTTAAAATAACTTTATATTATTTAACTTTTTAAGGATATATCTTTTGACAAACATGAGACGTTGTTATGTTTTTTGCTATCAACTAATTTTTTAATCTAACTAATAATAAAAATATATATTTAGTTAAATATTAACCACTTCTTAAACATGTTTTAATAAAAATATTCTAATTAAAACATGTTATAGAAGTGGTTAATATTTAACTAAATATAAACTGTATTTATATGTTTGTTTGTCCGCTATAGGAATCTACAGTTTTCAACTTAGGTCGACCAAATTTGGTATACTATCTCATGGTACCCTGACTGTGGTTTTCAACGGTTACGGTCGGCAAAACATCTTTAATTAATTGGATTAATTTAAAAATTAGGTATATCCGCTATACATAAGATACTACACTTTGGTCTTAGCCAAAAGACATAGTTTCTTCATTCTTTGTCCCTACACACGGAAAACGATTAAAGTATAGTAATGTTTTTTAAACGCCTTCTTCTATAGACACTAGGCCTTGTGATAAAAGGAGAATTATTGTGTTATCAACGTATAATTGTTTAAATTTGCATAAATCAGTTGGTTTTATGGGGTACGGTGCAATGCGTGGAGAGAGTTACGGCACCGTTTTACTTTCATTTTCACTGTGACGTTGTTTGCCATTGCCGCTTTTTATTAAGTAATTGCCTGCACTGTATAGTGAATGGTATATACCTAAGGGAAAAAATCTTATGTGCCGTCGTGCTGTATATTCTCGAGAAATAACGGGTACCCTATCTAGTTAAATAATTTATAAAATGTTCAAGACCGACGTTTAATCGACTTTAGTCCTATAACGTTTAAATTAGGTTCATTATGCATCGTTTAATAGCTTTAATAACATTTCATATTGACGTTTAATAGACGTTAATCAAATAACGTTTATATTTGGGTTTCTGTTAGTATTAAATCAACCGTTTTATAAACCGTCTATTTTGGTGACATCGTCAACCATTTCATAACGTTTATCTCTCAACATAGTTTCAACGATTCACAAACGGTTTATCAACGAGATTTTGCTACCTGGGTACATATTATTTTATCTGCAGTGGCGTAATTGGACACTCCGCCCCCCCCCCCCGCGAAAAACGACTCGGGGCCCTTTTAAATAGCACCGATTTTAATCATAAACGTTTGAGGGCCCCCTAGCTCTTGGGGCCACTGTTAAATTATCTGCCGAAGCATATAATATTCAGTAGTACCGGCTTTCTTGGTTTGGATTCTTCTCCAAAATATCATTGCCTAAACGAATAATTATCTACAGTAGTAACGGCTTCCATGTGGCCCTTGCAGCCTGGAGGGGCCCTGGTTTGGATTCTTCTCCCAAATATCATTGCCTAAACGAATAATTATCTACAGTAGTAACGGCTTCCATGTGGCCCTTGCAGCCTGGAGGGGCCCTGGTTTGGATTATTCTCCCAAATATCATTGCCTAAACGAATAATTATCTACAGTAGCAACGGCTTCCATGTGGCCCTTGCAGCCTGGAGGGGCCCTGGTTTGGATTCTTCTCCCAAATATCATTGCCTAAACGAATAATTATCTACAGTAGTAACGGCTTCCATGTGGCCCTTGCAGCCTGGAGGGGCCCTGGTTTGGATTCTTCTCCCAAATATCATTGCCTAAACGAATAATTATCTACAGTAGTAACGGCTTCCATGTGGCCCTTGCAGCCTGGAGGGGCCCTGGTTTGGATTCTTCTCCCAAATATCATTGCCTAAACGAATAATTATCTACAGTAGTAACGGCTTCCATGTGGCCCTTGCAGCCTGGAGGGGCCCTGGTTTGGATTCTTCTCCCAAATATCATTGCCTAAACGAATAATTATCTACAGTAGTAACGGCTTCCATGTGGCCCTTGCAGCCTGGAGGGGCCCTGGTTTGGATTATTCTCCCAAATATCATTGCCTAAACGAATAATTATCTACAGTAGTAACGGCTTCCATGTGGCCCTTGCAGCCTGGAGGGGCCCTGGTTTGGATTATTCTCCCAAATATCATTGCCTAAACGAATAATTATCTACAGTAGCAACGGCTTCCATGTGGCCCTTGCAGCCTGGAGGGGCCCTGGTTTGGATTCTTCTCCCAAATATCATTGCCTAAACGAATAATTATCTACAGTAGTAACGGCTTCCATGTGGCCCTTGCAGCCTGGAGGGGCCCTGGTTTGGATTCTTCTCCCAAATATCATTGCCTAAACGAATAATTATCTACAGTAGTAACGGCTTCCATGTGGCCCTTGCAGCCTGGAGGGGCCCTGGTTTGGATTCTTCTCCCAAATATCATTGCCTAAACGAATAATTATCTACAGTAGTAACGGCTTCCATGTGGCCCTTGCAGCCTGGAGGGGCCCTGGTTTGGATTATTCTCCCAAATATCATTGCCTAAACGAATAATTATCTACAGTAGTAACGGCTTCCATGTGGCCCTTGCAGCCTGGAGGGGCCCTGGTTTGGATTATTCTCCCAAATATCATTGCCTAAACGAATAATTATCTACAGTAGTAACGGCTTCCATGTGGCCCTTGCAGCCTGGAGGGGCCCTGGTTTGGATTATTCTCCCAAATATCATTGCCTAAACGAATAATTATCTACAGTAGCAACGGCTTCCATGTGGCCCTTGCAGCCTGGAGGGGCCCTGGTTTGGATTCTTCTCCCAAATATCATTGCCTAAACGAATAATTATCTACAGTAGTAACGGCTTCCATGTGGCCCTTGCAGCCTGGAGGGGCCCTGGTTTGGATTCTTCTCCCAAATATCATTGCCTAAACGAATAATTATCTACAGTAGTAACGGCTTCCATGTGGCCCTTGCAGCCTGGAGGGGCCCTGGTTTGGATTCTTCTCCAAAATATCATTGCCTAAACGAATAATTATCTACAGTAGTAACGGCTTCCATGTGGCCCTTGCAGCCTGGAGGGGCCCTGGTTTGGATTCTTCTCCCAAATATCATTGCCTAAACGAATAATTATCTACAGTAGTAACGGCTTCCATGTGGCCCTTGCAGCCTGGAGGGGCCCTGGTTTGGATTCTTCTCCCAAATATCATTGCCTAAACGAATAATTATCTACAGTAGTAACGGCTTCCATGTGGCCCTTGCAGCCTGGAGGGGCCCTGGTTTGGATTCTTCTCCAAAATATCATTGCCTAAACGAATAATTATCTACAGTAGTAACGGCTTCCATGTGGCCCTTGCAGCCTGGAGGGGCCCTGGTTTGGATTCTTCTCCCAAATATCATTGCCTAAACGAATAATTATCTACAGTAGTAACGGCTTCCATGTGGCCCTTGCAGCCTGGAGGGGCCCTGGTTTGGATTCTTCTCCCAAATTTATCTTCCTAAACGTATAATTATCCCCAGTAGTAATGGCTCTCTTAGGGCCAGAATTTAGCATTTCACCTGGGCCCGGGCCCGTTCTGTACAACACCGTTGATTACCTACGATCTGTAAAACTTATTACTTAAGTGATTAACACCCTCAGTATTATCCTATCAACCCCTAATGTGAAATCGAGTAACATCGTTGTCCAACTTGTCTGGTATTTGGTTATCGGCCCGATCTAATCTTCGTAGCGTTTCTACGGCCGCCAACGTCTTATGGAAAGATGGGTTCAATTTTTGGCCTGAGTTATAAAATATTCCTTTAGTGGATGGATGAAAGAAGATTTGTCGTTGCCCGAGGCTGCGCGTCGCCCGAGTATTAGAAGACAGAAAGAATGCCCGGAGTGACAGTTTTTTGACAAAAATCTGTTTAGCAGAAATCCCCTCTTTCTGCTAGCGCCCCCTAAGGAAAGACGGATTTTACTAAAAGTTACATTTTGCTCACCGTTCTTAAGCCGGAATGTGTCATGTTCAAAAATTTAACCTCGCATTACAAAAAAAAGAAGATTTTTGGATATCATCAAAATTTAAATATTTGGAATTTTTATTTCGGTTAAGCGGATCAAACGAAAAGCACTTTGTGAAACTGCAATATCCGTTTATCTCTTACAACGTCTGTGATTTATATGAAAATATTGTTTAATGTTTTTTTTTCTATAACCGAACGTAAAATAGGATATGAACACTATTAAACCTTCCTTCACGATATTTGCTTTTATACATGGTATTTTCCAGATAAGTCTGGTCTTAATTCGATTGCTTACAGAAAACTTACCACTTAGATTTAAACCATTAGAGGTTAGATTTCAATGCTTTTATTCGTTACTAGATGGCGCATGGCGCTATTTAATTATTTTTGTTGGAAAGAGAATAAATACTTATTTATTTAATTTCTAATACTATTTTAAGCGATGTAAAAATTATAAACAAATGTTAAATTAAAAAATCACGATTATTAGATAATTTAAATTTAGACGCTTAGCGCCATCTGGTATGTATTGGGATATTTAAAAAACGACCACTAATGGCGCGTTACCCCTGAAAAAGAATTTTGCGATGACCATATTAACTATTAGGAAAATGAACTCGGAAACACAGTGGATCATTCATTTTTCTCATGGTGTGGTATGTTGTGTCTCTTTTAATATCGAAAAATCCTATTAAAACCAGCTACCATAAGAGCCAGATTTTTCATCCCTAATCATTAATCTTTTTTCAAATTGACAGCCGAAGCCTATCCAACTAGTATATCGTTACAGCATACCGTCACTGGAAATTAATGTTGAAACGCGAATGAAAAACTTATATATCCCGGTTTGTCGTACCTGTAATAACCCCGTCTACGTTAATCAAACGTCTTCGTATATTTCGCTTTCCATGTTCACCCGAAAGGATTAGATTCTCTTCCTCCTTTTTTCATATTTTTCATTTTTTCTAATAAGATGATACCTCGATGTTGTTCATAATGGTGGCTTATGGGTTGGTTCTTTATGTATGTACGGCATCAATAATATATTCAGCTTAAAAGGGAATAGGTAGCCGCATCTATATAGGCTCTTGTTTTCATGATTTATCGAATAAAGTCACCGCCTAACATGTATTGTAATTTTAATTAATATTTTTAAATTAAATTTTTATTATGTAACTAAAGTAGTTTTATTTTAATATTTTACTTATTATATAAATTTTAAGAAATCAATATTATAATTACATATTATCGAGCTTGTTAAGTTTCATATTAAGAGGGTTATGAGCCGTTCAACTTTCAATTACGTTACGTAATATCATACTATATCAGGATTAACTATTAAAACTTAAATTTTAATTCTGTTTTTATTTTAAAAATTATTTTTCGCATCAGACTATTTATGTGGCATGATCAGGATGGTTTTCATTATGTGTTTCCTTTTCGCTTGTTCCGGGATTTTGGAGTAGGGTTAACAAGGGTAAGGTTATGACGTCATTTTATTCCTATTCTGTGGTGGCGAATAGTTTGAGTCGGAGTAAAAACGTTTTTCCAAAATGGCTGCCTGTGGCCTTTTCAGCAGATAAATTCTGGCAAGCAGACGATAAAATCCGATTTACCGTCTTTACACCTCCTTTTCAGAAAGAGTTAAAAGAGTAGGATGATAAAATTAGCGAATAAGTAAATTATTCCATTATGAAAAGGGATAATAAAGCTAAACCCTAAACAATTTTGAAGAAATTTAAAATTTAAATTTTTTCAAATATGTTTAGGGTTTAGCTTTTTTCCCCTTTTCATAATGGACTAATCTACTTATTCGCTAATTTTATCATCCTTTGCAATGCAGTCCATAGCCGTGGTTCCTTTTAACTTAAAAGAGTAGCCCTAATACCCCTGAACAAGCTTATAGTTTATGGGGCGGAGTAATTTTCATCCCAGGAACAGCCGAATAAAACGTTTTAGGGTAAAAAGAGTACACTTTTAGTCCGAGAACAGGCGAAAATAAACCACGTATTAATATTAAAATAGCATATTTGTTGCGCATACTGACCAGTCCACCGTTAAAAAAATATAGTAATTTTCGTCCAATCGGATTGAAACGCGGCTCAGCCTCCAATTTCCTTTTTTGGGGGCAACCTATCAAGTCATCACCAACCAATCTTCTTTTTAATCTGAAGAAGAGAGGCCATAGTCTTTTTAGTGCTGACGGTGGTAGATAGAGGGAGCTAAGTTCGTTTCGCGACTTGGCCAGCCGTGTCACTCGATTGCGTCTCCATCCTTGCCCAGATTAATTAGGGCAGCTCCGCGAGTCATTCCTCAGTCTCTCTTACTAAGCCAGCGCCATCCAGCGGCCTCTAAGTGAAGGAAACGAAATTTACCTTCGTATAGAAGCGACCTGGCTTTCATAATTTTCCTTATGGTAGTTTCAAATTAGCTCTTCTCGCGTGTCTTAAAGAATCTCCCGGACGCCTCGTGACACCCCATTTATATTCGCTTCCAATTAAGATAATCGGAAAGCAGCGCCGCCCTCGGAGACCGATGCCATTGCCACCAGTTATCAAGCCTCTCGCTCTTTCCCCGCTCTCGTGTCCGCTTTACATTTTCCGTTAACGGGATAAAAAATGTTTCGATGTCGAGAAAAGTCCGTGTTTATTTCGAATTTTAACGTTATTTTTTAGTCTTCATTTACTTAGACGTATCAGTTGATTTATGTCGTATTTTATGAAGCTTGATCTCGGACCAGCTCATTTCTTTTTACATAAATTGCGAAGACAACGTAATTTTCTTACATATGTTTATGTATATATTTGGACGCTAGTTTGTGTTATTTTCCCCGAATTTGCTTTTTCTATACGATATGTATAATTTGATCTAGGAATTTTGGGGGTATTAATTTCGCCCTACTACCAACTATAGTGGTACCTATCACCATAAAGTAGGAGCATACTTTAGACGGAGTTTTGTCAATGCCGTTACACCAAAAGAGTAATAGTTAGTGTTGGCTCGCGTGGCATGAAGGGCTTGCCACCACCCTCCTACGCCTTGTAACCCGGCCACCTGTTTAAGGCATTAAAAGTCGCTAGATGACTTGGGCCTAAGGTGGTGCCTTGGGTATTAGCCTAGATGATTATTGAGTTTTATTTTCAAAGAAATGTTTTCTTACATATCTTAACATTAATTATATATTTATTTAATTAATTTATTTATACAATTTATTTAAAGTGTGAAAAGTATTTTAATTTTAAAATATATTCGTTTGTTCATCGCATTTTAATCCAACCTAAAATTAATTGTTTAGTCCAGTCTAAAGCTAATTTAGTTTCGTTACGTATCCGGCGTTTTTAGCAAAATTTACCAATTCTGTAATTCTATAGTCAGAAAAAACCCTAAAAGCCTACAATTATCCTCAAAGTATGCATCAGTAAAAGGTTTCCTACATATCTTGACTTATATTATAATATATTTAATTAATTAATTATAATATTAATTAATTAATTAATTAATACAATTTAATTAAAAGTGTGAAAAGTGTTTAATTTAAAAATATATCCGCTTGTTCATCGTATTTTAATCCAACCTAAAATTAATTGTTTGGTCCAGTCTAAATATAATTTAGTTTCATCACGTATTTGGCGTTACAACAATCGTATAACTTATTTGTAATTTTGACGATTTTTCTAACAAAGACCAAAAAATCCTTAAATCTTTAATATTTTTAAAATTCAAAGTATCGTAAAATTCTACAAATCATAATTTAGAATAGTATAAACGCGTTGTATCAAAAAAAAATTATTTATTTTAGTCATTCGGTCTAAGTTTAAATAAAAACATTTTTGTTTTGCGTATAATTTACAAACTTTACATCCACTCAAATATTTCCGTGTCTCACTAGGAGCAACAAACACAAGGAGAACCTTTAAACACGCTAACGCAGTGTTGACTGTTGTGTACAAATTTCATTGGACGAGCCTTTACGCTAAACGTTTTACGGAAAGGGGGAAGACAATTTCCGTATTTTCCCCTTCCGACGGCAGCAGGCGCTACAGCGTCTAGCCAATGAAAAATGTACACCAGAAAAAGCACGACTTTTAACGGGCTGCGTTCTCCTTGTGTGAGGTGCTGTGTTTGTCGCTCCTTGATGTCTCAGTATTCAACCTTTAGAATTCCTAAATGAAGGGGCATTACCATTTCAACGCATCTGCGCATTTCGACAGCGGCTGACGAAACTTAAACAATTGGTCTAATAACTTCTCAATAATAAAGTCGCTTTTAATAATTGCATCTCGAACATTTGACAACATTCAGCGCGGGTCGCCAACTACGGAAGCTTTCAACAGAATAGCTAAGTCCACGTAATGTACTCTCGTCATCCGTATAGATGGCGCACTATAACACGCACAATGAACGGAACAACCTTAGGCCATTCTCCAGTCGGACTTCGTTCACCCGCTAGTTGCGCCGAAGTCAAGAGTCGCGAGCTTGGCTCTTTTAGCGTAACTATCAGATTAACTCGAACATTCTAACGTCAATTCACGCTTCAACTTGTGATTAATTAGTTACGAGCAACTGCGTCACTTTCGTTTAACTTGGGACTTAAATTGGCGCGTTTATGAGCGTAGTAGCCCGGGGACTTTCACCCGGAACGCTTAGAACTATCAGCCTTGGCAATCAACCGCCGTTCGTAGCCGTCTACATCGCTATAGAATTTTAATACATCCACGTTATTTATGGACAGCATTGGCCCATCGTTCACTGGCTCCAAGTACTTGTAGAAAAGGACCCTTCTTTTTGGCCAAAATTATTACCTTGCTTAAATATAATGTTCGTATCGGTTTCTTCAGCGTGTGGTGGCTGTTTCCCTCCTAATGGCGTTTTCCTTATCTAAAGAAGCGATTTCTAAGGCGCGGCGGCTCGTACTTCTACCTCCGACCACGTGGGTGCGCTGCCGCTTCTACGATGGCCGCCGTGAGAAAAAAAGCTATCAAATATTTAAGACTGTAATAAATTACGGTTTTATTTTTCATTATAACACTTTTTAAGATTCTTATAATATCATATTTTATGCTTCTTAAAAAGTAACAAAAGGTTGCTCAAAGGTGGGGTGGCGGAGTGGTTAGCACTTTCGCCTCGCAGCAAGAGGAGCCGGGTTCGATCCTAGCTTGTGGCACTGGGTGAAAACTCGGAACAACTCCTTCCGCGTTGAGTTTGCAAGTTCTCTCCTCACTGGTTTAAGGGGTTTTCCCCCCGAGTTCTTCGGTTTCCCCTTCCATAAAAACTTGTCGAGGTTAACGGTAATAGTTAGTGTAGGGAGCTGTTGGCTCGATCGTGTGGCATGCAGGGTTTGCCACCACCCTCCTACGCATTGATACCGGCCACCTGAATTAAAGGCTTCAAAAGTCGCTTGATGACTTAGGCCTAAGGTGGTGCCTTGGGTATTAGCCTAGCTGATTATTTGATTATTATATTATTAATACCAGAGGGAGCTAGTTGTTATTAAAATCGAGAAAATTAATGATTAACTGAGTGTCAGGTAGAGCTACGTAGTGGCCTAAGTGAAATGTTCAAAACCTAAGCAGACGATTGGCGATTATAAATCAAAGAGTCTGCTTAGCAGACGAAAATCATTTGTTTATGAAATTTTCGCGTTGACCGCTGCGTGGCTCTAGGTAAAGTGGAAAACCTATTCCAAAATAAATAACGTTCCAATGTAGGCTTGATAACAAGGAAGTGTTTTACTCTGAATATGCGGAAGATGGCGCTTCACTTTGTTACTTCTATTTAATTCCAATTAATAACACGTGCATGGTCGTAGTCAAAATCTTTTTCTTTCTCCCCCTACACGCATGCGCGTTAGTCACTGAATAACATAAACACGTGTTTATGTTAGTTTTATTTGTAAGGCTAATGTAACTGTTGATTGCGCATGCGCATTTTTTCTTTCAGTTGGCGTAATTGAACTAACCCTTCTGTATTGAAATATTAGTCTTCTAAGAATTCTTCCCTTGATAGTGAGAATTGCCGGGAGTAGTGGCTCACTCCTGTAATCCCAGGCGTCCGGGAGGCAGAGTTTGTGGAAGGCCGTGTGAGGACGACCACTAATCCCCCAACGGGTGGTTGTCATACTTCCGCCACGGGTGTCCCAACCCTATCCCCAAGTATCCCCCCGTTGGCCTGGCCGTAACACATATCTCGCACCTGATTAATCAAATGGACGAGCGGACTGTATTGTCCCACCCGTCACAATGGCTCATAACGAGCTTCTAAAAAAAAAATAGCGAGAATTCTCGCTTCTCAAGATTTTGACGGTCCTTCTCACAGGAGGTGACGTAATCTCTGCTCACGAGTTTTCTTAATTTGTTTAGGGCTTAGCTTTTTTATCCCTTTTCATAATGGATTAATATACTTATTCGCTAATTTTTTCATCCTTTGCATTGCAGTCCATAGGTGGTTTCTTTTAACGTTAAAGCTAATATTCTAATCAGTTTACTTGATGCTGAAGAAATAAACAGTGTTATATTTTTGTGAACGAAAATGAATTTCTGAGAAAAGCGAACGGTTAGTTAATTTCCGACGAAACATTTCCTTTTAAATTATAAATAAAAGGTTTCCTTCCTTCATATATTGTCGTGATATCGTGTAAAAATAATAATTATTGTCAAAGGCTTAGTTAACAACGTTCATGGCATTATCGTAAGCCGCCATTTTTTTTTACATTTGACGCTTTTTAGCGAGAAAAATTCTCACGAATTTTGACGCGCCCTTGGCTCTTACATAATACTTCTTCTAGTCAAATAGTTGAACAGGTTTTATATAAACGTCTATTCTTATTCTCTTTATATAGCAAAATGTATTTACTTTTTATTATGAATACAATTAGTAACATTAAAATTAATTTTACTGTTAAGTTTTCGTTCTTTTAGTTGAAATAGAGCTCAGATTAGCGGCGTAAAAATTCCCATCGATCGATGCAAAAGTATATTCCGTAAATATAAGCTTTAGTGGTCCTTTACGGAATAAACCATGTTTTCATTTCGAATTAGATTTACAAGGGTTTGCGAAAACGTTTTTACTGCTTCTGTTGGTCGCGTCAAAAGAAATACTGTCACATTTTATCTAAAGGCTTAAGGTCTCGCGAATTTCCGGAAATATTTGATATTGGATTGTGCTTATTTCCGGTTACCCTACAGGGTGTCTCGCCTATACAAAGATTGCGTGTACTTGCGGGTTGTTTTTTTGGAGTTCTACTTCCGAGAAAATATCCGACTCAAAAAGGATTTAGTTGTGATAAGAAATATCCTATTTTTGTAGTGGTTTATTGGAAGGGATTTTTTTGAAGGCACTGGTGTTCTATCTTTTCTAGAACCAGAAGTATATAGTATATTTCTTACGATAGAAGTGTCCTGCTTATTCAAAATGCGTTTCGAAAGAAAAATAGTGCGAGGCTAAATTTATGCTAATGATAATCAGCTAAACCAGGAATCCATACCTCTACTTGGAATACTTATCCCGCCGTACCGCGTATGGGAAGATTACTCTGACGGCTTTGGCGCCGCCTACGAGATAAAATATTACCTCTGCACGCGCTCCCCTCTCACGTTGTTGTCTGTTAAATTAACAAAGTGACGTCAAAAAAACCGTCAGCCACATCGAGACGAAAATCTGCCGCGATAAGTATTCCAAGTAGAGGTATGGATTCCTGGCTAAACTAATACCCAACGAACCACACCTAGTCCTAATTTAACTAGTGACTTATAACGCCAATAACCGGGTTAAATTGCTTAGGAGGGTGGTGGCAAGCCCTTCAAGCCACGTGAGCCGACAGTTCCCTACACTTGCTGTTACCGTTATATTAAACAAGTTTTAATGGAAATAGGAAACCAAAGAGTTCGGGGAAAACCCTTTTAAACAGCAGGGAGATAATTTACAAACTCAATATCCATATCCAGCTAGGATCAAAAAACACAGCACCCAACCCAAAGAGCACGCAACCCGCCAAAAGCCGTGGATTTTCTTGTTACATTTTTCATTGGCTAGACGCTTTAGCGCCTGCTGCCGTCGGAAGGGGAAAATTCGGAAATTGTCTTCCCCCGCCCTTAAAACGTTCAGCTTTAAGGTTCGTCCAATGAAATTTGTACATAACACTGCGTTAGCGTGTTTAAAGGCTAGCTGCGTTCTCCTTGAGTTTGTTGCTCCTAGGTGCCACAAGCTGGGATTACTTCTAATTACATCGGAAAAATATGTTTTTTATATTATCCCAATGTAGTTTAATTTCTATGTTTTACAGATCAGGCGTAAGCTGTACTTATAAGCGATACTTCTCTCGTAAAAGATACATTATTATCTTCTGATAGAACTTGGTTTTGGTTGCAAATAGCTTGTTCAATATTGGTTTTTCCATTAAACACTTGAATGGTTTCTTAAGTTCAATGATTTGGAATTGTTATGATTTCTTTTAAATTATTTTTTTGTGTTTTTGTCCGTTTTAAGGCGAATGGATTTAATATTTGTTGTTTTAACTTTATTTTTTGGGGGGCTTTTATCACAAAGGCTGTTGAATTCGTTTTTAAGCGGATTAAATTCTATACATTTTTACACTATTTAATTCCGTAATATGTACATCACCATTTACCTCTTTAACTTGCACATGGAACCCACCAGCAAAATTGGAAATGTTTTTTACTATACTCAGTTGCAGATTAAGAAGGGCAAAATATCTAGAACATGGGGCGGAAAGATACTAGCACGAATTTTCGGTAAATCGTCGGCGGATATATCAAATTTCGCCCATTCTCTTTTGAATTCCTGGAGGTTCCTACGCGTGTTATATTAATCCATTTTAAAAATGTCTATTGCCTAAATTTCAAAGTAAACCAGTGGCGCACCCAGAATTTTTATGGAGGTGGCCCGGATTGATCTAATGAACTAAGTTGAGAAAATTTTAAGACTTTTACTTGCGCCAATGAAGTAAACAATACATATTTAATGTAAATTATTTGTTTAAGGATTCATTATAGCGAATTGTTTTGTATTATGCTCCTAAATAATCATAAAATTGCACGTCAACGTGTTAATCTCGGCATTACCCATTCTATACTTACCCTGGACTATCCAAACGGAATTTGTTGAGGCGCGCATCACTTGTCCCTTATGAAAATTTTCTTGGGTTTTCTAAAGGAAATTTAAATATAAATTTTTAAAGAATTCCTTTAGATTTTTCTAAAGAATATTTCGGAATATTGGCCCCTTTTTCTAAAGAAAAATATTGGGTTTTCCTATAGAATTTTATAAAGTTTTTCTCTATAAATACCCATATATTTTTCTAAAGAATATCTTTAGAAATATTAGTGTACACGCTCTCGCTCTAATAAATTGTGTTCTAGAAGGAAATTAACTAGAAAAGCTGCCGTTTTTTGGTTTACCTAACTTATAAAACAATGCAATCGGTTCCCATTTTTAGACAATTGCTATCAAATATTCGCAATTGTGTGTAGCGAATATATTACCGAAAAACGTTTTAAACATTTCAAAGATAATAGACTTACTTCATTTAGAACACAATAAAAATATCACAAAATTGTAATTAAGGTAAATTATGAAATATCTTAGTTTTTTCTAACAAAAGAAAAAATTCACGCCCTAAAAACATATTACAGATAACGTGTAATGTCAGCAGCGTCTAGTCTAGTTTCCAGAATTTTATTACATCTATTAACTCTTCGTTTATTGTAATTTAATTTCTAATTAGATATCTTAAATACAATTCTAGCAAATAGGAATAGAACGATCCAAATGCAGAGTTTAGCGTGGGGAGAAAATCGGTCCCGAGAAAAGCGGCGATGAAGGGGTAATAAAGGGTAACAAAACCATTGGGAGGTCGGCCAAAAATGAGCAACCCTGGCCATTACCCGCGCGCGTACCGCGCTATAAACGAAGGCAACTTGAATGGGAACCTTTTCTGTCAGTTTATCGAAAGAAATCCAAGAATTCGGTTCCATAAAAAAGCCAAAGAGAGAGAGGGAGCCGTTATTCGAAGCTGTTTTAGAGGGGTTGAACTTTAAAAGGTCTCGCTAAGGAGATGGCCATTGTAGCCGATGCGACCCTTTTATTTCTTTTCACTCTTCTCGCTTCCAGTAGTTTAATCGCCCCCGAAACGGCGCCCGTGTACGTGTAGAAACACCGCGAGGGAGGTTGCATTATTCAAGAACCCGTGGCTCTACGCCGTTACGTGATCCTGGCTTGAGGAGACCAATATTACAGCTCGCTAACTCCGACTGCCCGAGCCTGCCTGAGCCTGACTGTAGCGCCTTGGTGCGGTGACTCTTTCGGTGAACAATTTTCAATTTACAGAGGAAACTTTTTAAATTGGGTTTTGTTGGCTTTTTAATAGTTTTTGGCGGTATTTTTTTCTTTCGGTTTTTCTCCGTCCGTTCTTTTTAAGCGTCTCGAGTTTTCTTAGGGTTCCTTTTTTTTACGGCCCGTCATTAAGGGTTTTTCTCCTCCCTGGAACCTTTTTAAGGCAAAGCTTTTTATGACGCGAACTTCTATGTTTGTGTGTATGTGGAAATTTTCGCCGGGTTTATCACGTCGAATATCCTTGATTAGATTTCTACGTTTCTATTTTTTTTTGGGGGGGATAAATATTTCGTTGAAATTTGGTTGGGGAGACTGTTGATAGGACTATCGTCACCTCGTTCGGAAAATTGGATAAATTCTTGATGTTTTTAGGGAATAATAGTTGAAAGGGACCTTTAATTTCCGTGTTGTGGGGAATTTGGTTGCTTTTAATTTGAGGAGGGGATTTTAAGTAGGGTGATAATAAGACGTGTAACTGTTTTCATTTGTTCGTAATGCGTGGGAACTAGTTAAATTACGAAAATAAGGTGTTAAAATTTAGATTTGTTTGATTTAGGTTTTCGCAACAGACGTTTTACTCGTGGGAACTAGTTAAATTACGAAAATAAGGTGCTGAAATTTAGATTTGTTTGATCTAGTTTTTCGCAACAGACGTTATACACGAAATCAATGTTACCCGTCGGAATTTAACATTAATAAACATCCAAGTAACTTCATTATCTGATCAATTGATTGTATCTTAGTCCTCTCCCTGTTTTTAATGCCTAATTTTTAAATAAGAGCTTAAAATTTTTGCACAAAAGCTCGCGCGGAAAAATCATCGTGTTAATTTACTTCAAATGTTAGTACTTAGTTGTAATTTTTTTTTAAAACAGGGTTGCCATGATATTTTTAATGAAGAAGTGGATGTTATTATGAATGGTGTTACTTTAAATTAAATTTTCAAGTGGAAAAATATTTGTAAGAAAATACAATTTCACATAGATCACTCAATTTAGCGGACTATATTTCGGGCGGAGGCCGAAAAATCCTAGCATTTGGTTGTGACTTGGAGTATAGAGTAGACTAAACCGGAAATGTACACGCTATTAGTCCTCAGACCAGTCACGCATTTTAAAAACTTCAAATAATAACAAACCATGGTTTTAGTTCCGTATTTTCCAGATGAACTTTTAAATTTCACGAATGATAAAGCATTTAATATTCCTTGGTTTTTAACACTGGTATTTTTATTTAAGAGGTTATAAGGTTTTAGATTTAAAGCTATTTACATTTAAATTTTGTATACTTAAATTTTCAGAGTGTATAACGTATATTTTCATTTTAACGATTTTACATGTCAGAAAATCACTCAATCGTACAGCACTAATTTTTCTTCCGAAACGCAGTTTGCAAAATCGACGGAAACCTGCTAAACGAATAACATTATCCAAATACTTTCCAAAATGTATCATTTACTTCTGCTTGTACATCGGTATTTTAGACTGCAAACTTACCCGCTAATTACGATATTTCAATTTTATTCTTTTCCTCCCATAATCGACCCCACAAAACCGTTAAAACAGCAATTTGAAGCTACTCAATTCGGCAGATTCCGATCAGTCATTTTAATTTTAGGTTACGTCTTTATGTAGATGTCTTGTTTTGATTTTCTTGAGCTGGCATCTTTAGCCTTTGGGCTTTTGGCGTAGTTCTTAACTCTCGATTCTGCTAGAATCCCTTAGAGATATTTCAATTCCACTTTTGGTGTATCGATAACATAAAAAAAAACCTTTTTAAAATTATAAAAGAGAAATATAAAAACGGAGTGTAGGCTGCGAATCAAATTGATGGTTCGGCAACCCATATTTCTTAATGGACGGGACTCGGATGATTTCTCATAAGCATTTTGTCTGGCATCCGAGCTATATTCGAAAATAAGAAAAACAGGGGTCTGCCATAAAGTTCCTAGATTTCAAACGGAACAGTATATTTTTGTATAGATATAAAATTTTAATTTCAATGTTTGGGCTCTATACATAGCTCCATATATATTTTCCAATAAAAAAATAATACCCCCCCCCCCCCCCCGGGTGAGTCGCGAAAGGGTGAGTGGGTCCTGTTCCTGGATTTTCGTATGGGATTGCGCGGCTCCAAGTGGTCTCCTTGCCCCCCCCCCCCCCCTGTTAATGAATGGCCCTCGCGATGCTCTAGCCCTTTTTGAGTCGACTGCTCACAAAGGATATCGTGCCAATGGATTCTTCCAAGAAAGCTCGGTCTTGTTATGACTATTGTCACTAGTTTTATTTATAACCTTGTTTTGAACATTTTGAAATTTTGGGGCAAACGTTAAAAGTATTGGTAGGAGAGTTTCATTTCTTCTTATATCGCCGCTTCCAATTACCGTAGAAGCCCAGATATGCCACCATAAAATGCCATAGTTCTAAGTCAACTGGCAGCCATGACGACTGAGCCATAAAGCCATTCGAAGTAACTTTCAACATTCCTAAATCGTACTTATAAAATAAGACCTTGACTTTCTACCCTTAACTATAACCCAACGTGACCGAAGGATCTACAAGAACAAAAACTAAAAAAATTGCTTTTTCAGCCTGTGTGGGACCCAATGAATAACTAGAGTAGGGAGGCAGAGAGATCCTCTACTCGACATAAAAAACTAGAAGGTCTGAACTTAACCCGGGAGGCTAGAGTTTAAATATTGACGTTCGTGAATATAGTACAATTTACCAGTTAGAAAATAATAATAACCAAAAAAAAACATAACCGAATCTGTTCGAGTCGGGAAGGTGTGAAAGGCTGAGTCCGAGTCGACGTCTACCACTAACTTCTGGCCGATAATCTTCCTCTGTGGCCATCTGTTCGCATCTCTTCGTCTCTCCGGAGGTGTGCGTTGATATTGGCAGCTGTACCAATGATAAGAACTTGGCATTAGTTGTAAATATTATTTGGCATAGAAATCTGGCAGCGGCAAGGGTTATGTTGTAAACTATTTGTTGATTGGAAGTGTCGGGGTATTATTTGTTGTCATTTATAGCATTAGAGTGTGGTGTCGGGGTCTATAAAACTTTGTGGGTGGGTATTCGATAAGGGATAAGGGATTGGGATAGTCAGGTGACTAGGATTTTTGTAGTAAATGTTACGAAATAAACGACCATTGGCACGATATTCTGAGAGTACTGATTTGAGGACCCGCCGACTTTTAGTTCTAAGCTAAAATATTTCAGGAGATCCAAGACCTTTCCTCTTCAATGTTATCGCTAGGGGGAAACTCAAGCTAAATAATATAACTTGAATAAATTAGCGTGACAAAAGACAAATATTTATTAAAAAATATATATTCCTTTTATAATACTTGTCATCACAATGTCCTAAAAATGTTATTGTAATCTCTAAACATTTTGTCTTCAAATATTTTATCTCAATATTTTAGTATTTTTTTTTATACTTGGTTGTAAAGGTTTTTGGAAATTTAAATCTTGACTTCTATTTACATTATAAACCTTTGTCGAGGGAAAAGATTCTTTCACGGGGGTAAAGCCATTAGAGGCCAATATTTTAAATACTCTGAAGTCATACTAGATGGCGCTAGTAGTTTGGAACATAGAAATTTGTAAGTGCATAAAAACCAAAAATATTTACTTAAAAATGTTTTATGTTGAATTTTTACTCAGTTGAATTTTTTTTCATGAACCATTTCTTAAATGAATTTTGTAAGTAATAGTATATATTAAAAGCGTTAAAGTCGAACCTATAAGGGCTTCTATCTAAAAGTTGGTTTATCTGTAAGAAATTAATGAACCGGCCTATTTTTTTCTTATTCGATGAACTTTATCCAAAATAATCAAAGTTTAACCAAAATGTATTATTGACTGAGCTTCAACTGACATAATTTTAAATCATTGGGAATGCATGAGTTGATGGCAATTTGAACAATTCTTTAAAATTTGATTCTTAGACCGAATAGTCTTTGTCAATTTCACCAAAAATTGATTTATATGCATTGCATTAGCCTAACGTTTTTGCAACCTGTTTCCTTTTGTGATTAAAATGCAGACGAACTTTCTCTATAAAGTACGCGTGGGTGATTGCTATACTTGCATATTCTTAGGGGTCAATATGTATTCTTGGATTATTAATAACATAAGTCTATAATATTATTCTATAAGTTTGTCACTTTGGGAAATATTTTACTGAGAGCTAGTAACGGAGTGACGTCATCACAAGAAGTAAATATCCCCCTAGGGTGGCGCTGTCAAAGGCTACGTGTGACGCGTTAGCAAGCGGACGCAAAACGGTGCCGAAGCGAGTAATTCAGTCTTGTCTTGTGAATAGAATTTTTAATGCCTTCCCATAATTTCCTTTATTTTCACCTATTTTCGTATAGTTTCCTATAATTTCAAAGTATTTTGAAAATGAAAGTACTTTTTTGTACGTGTCATTGAACATCTAGTGAAACCCCATGTCACTTTCTAACAATATCTTGAAATGTACGGGCTTTGGAAATTCACTAAGTGATCCAATAATGCAAGAAAGCAGTGTACTTTAGTTTCCTATATTTTCCTATAATTCGCCCCAAAAATTCCTATTTTTCCTATAAAAATTTCAAAGCTTTTCCCTGGTCACCCTGCTCAAAGTAAAACTTTTGCGTGTGAAAAATAGGAAGTGTCACTCTTATTTAACAATATTATACTGTTTATACACTTATGTTAATAATTAGAAATGGCACTGAAAAAAATTCTATACTGTTTATACACTTATGTTAATAATTATAAATGCCACTGAAAAAAAATTCTATACTGTTTATACACTTATGTTTATAATTAGAAATGGAACTGAAAAAATTTTCTAACCTAAATCAAAAAATATTTAAATCTGTTATTAAATTAAAATTTCCAATAAACCGGTAAACTAAACCATTCAGTCTACTTAAAATTCCAGCGTATCCGCAATGTTTTGGTCGCGACCCCCTTGATATACTGAGGCCCCGTCATCAAGTAGGCGATGGTTGCTTTTCTCGATCGTTCTTAAGAGCTACGGAGGGCGCTTTCGTAGTTGGGAATGTAACGCAACTTATAAATATGGAAAGGGAAGCGGTAACCTTGACACGATGGTGCTCTCTTACTTCCCCGTTTAGTCTCTCTCTCAACAAAAAGATCGTACAAGCAGTAACGCTATTATTGCGGAGTCAAAGCGTATATGGAAATTAGGTTCGCCGTTTTCGGTTGGAGCGGGCGTAGACACTGTAATTTAGCAACCACCGGGGGTCGCTCCGGGCCGAACTGGCCACTTGATGATTCTTTCAAGTCAAGAATAAACAATCTCTACGCCACGGCGCTAGACCCCGCACGCCCGATAAACAACGTTAAGAGTCGAAATTACCGGCGAATGCGTTTTCTATTTAATAAGCTATTTGCCTATCACGAATTTGAATAAAATTTAAATCAGTTTTTACCGCCACCTGTTGTGGCGATGGCGAAGTTAAAAAAGTCTGCCGCTTATTTTTTTCTCGAAATCATTCGTTGGAAGAACGGGGAACAACGATCCGGCTTTGTTCGTTAGCTGTTGACGAATGAATAGCTCTTTTTGAGGGCGCAGTCGTCGAAGTCGGTGGTGGCGAGCCGCTAATTGTTGGATTTGAGAGACCAGTGTTTTGGTTAGCGCCAGTTTTAAGGCTCGACTGCTGAAGGCAAAACGTTGCGAGCTCGGTGGGATGACATCCCAGGGCTATTAGTCGCGGCCTTTGAGTGCGTTCTGTCGTCGAGTCGCGACTGTTTATCAAACTGTCGTCCGTCTAGCTCCCGTGTCGCTGAAGCCATAAGCGCTTCCACGTCTCAATCTGGTTGGTCAAGGCTACCTCCGCATCTGGAGCTACGTTTCTAGCTTCTCTCTGGGTATGTCTCGTTTCCGTAGCTCATTGCCACGCGTTTTGCACTTATTAGCGATTGTCCGCCGAGATCTTCACCGAGACATCTTAATAACGTCTTTGTCAACTTGAAAGATCGAACGCGATACGTACGATAAGCCGGATTAGCTTAACTATCTCGAGAACGGTAAACCTTTCCCGAGCGTGTTGATGGTTGCCAAAATTACCGCTGAAGGGTTGGTATGTTCCCATTTATCCCAATTTTACCTTCTCCCAAAGTTATCAGTTCTCCCAAAAACATGGTGTCCCATTTGTCCCAATTTCATTTCTCCGAACCGGAGTTCATTTAACCCAAAAATATGTATTCCCATTTTTCCCAACGATCAAGTTTCCCAAAAAAATTGATTCCCATTTCTCCCAACGATCAATATTCCCAAAAATATGGATTCCCCTTTCTCCCAATCATTATTTTCCAAATATATGGTAATTGCGTGGTTTTAGATCTCATCGGTACGAGTCGGTATGTCGAAAAAAATACAGCGTAACATTTTGACGACATTGTCTAATAAAATAATATATGAATTGACTTGGGGTTAGGTTAGGTTAGGTAAGGTTAGGTTTACCATATTCATATGGGCAAAATTTGATGTACTTGCATATTAAAATAAAACTTAGATTCATGTTTATACCAAGTGTAATTTTGGGACAAATGGGATTTGGGATAACTATTTTGGGACAAATGGGATTTGGGATAACTATTTTGGGACAAATGGGATTTGGGATAACTATTTTGGGACAAATGGGATTTGGGATAACTATTTTGGGACAAATGGGATTTGGGATAACTATTTTGGGACAAATGGGATTTGGGATAACTATTTTGGGACAAATGGGATTTGGGATAACTATTTTGGGACAAATGGGATTTGGTATAACTATTTTGGGACAAATGGGATTGGGACGAATAGGATTGGCGGAAATGGGATTGGGATAAATGGGAATTGGGAGAAATTGGAATTGGGAGAACTATTTTGGGCGAAATGGGGGTAAACCGAAGGGTTGGCTTTGTTTCTGCAAAAGTTTGGTCATGTCAACGGAGCTTAGGTGCCAGCAATTTTTATCGCAGTCTTGGGGTCCTGCACAAATCATTAGACTATTGTTGTAAATACTCAATTTCCACTTCTTAGTTAATCGAATCTCCAGTATATTTTTACCCGGACTTGTTGATGGTTAGCAAAATTACCGCTGAAGGGTTGACTTTGTTTCTGCAAAAGTTTGGTCATGTCAACGGAGCTTAGGTGCCAGCAATTTTTATCGCAGTCTTGGGGTCCTGCACAAATCATTAGACTATTGTTGTAAATACTCAATTTCCACTTCTTAGTTAATCGAATCTCCAGTATATTTTTACCCGGACTTGTTGATGGTTAGCAAAATTACCGCTGAAGGGTTGACTTTGTTTCTGCAAAAGTTTGGTCATGTCAACGGAGCTTAGGTGCCAGCAATTTTTATCGCAGTCTTGGGGTCCTGCACAAATCATTAGACTATTGTTGTAAATACTCAATTTCCACTTCTTAGTTAATCGAATCTCCAGTATATTTTTACCCGGACTTGTTGATGGTTAGCAAAATTACCGCTGAAGGGTTGACTTTGTTTCTGCAAAAGTTTGGTCATGTCAACGGAGCTTAGGTGCCAGCAATTTTTATCGCAGTCTTGGGGTCCTGCACAAATCATTAGACTATTGCTTTAAATACTCCAACCCCACTTCTTAGTTAGGTAAAAATATACTGGAGATTCGACTAACTGTAAATTCCAGCCGCCATATCCACATCCGGTGCTGAACCACCATTAAGCCGATGACATTGTCTAGAATCCAGAGAGCTTTACTAATTAAAAGTTAAGCATTGAACCTAGGATTGGCGACACGTTTTCGGATGTTACGCGCTAGTGGCCTTGACAGATTGGGTTCGGCTCATAATTATGGCTTAAAAAATTTATTCCTAAAAAACCCTACAGTAATAATTGAATGAGGAAAAAATAAGTTGAGAAAATTAAATAGCACCCCAAATTAAATTAACTAAAATTTATAGATACGCTGAAATTTTTGTTCATTTCAGTGCCTTTTAAGGTCGTTAAAAATTATTTTTAGACATATTGTGGAAGAACTAGTTACGTAGAATTCGAACTAATTTTAAATTCACGTAATTTGCAACGTATCTATCGTAAATAGCCATCTCTAATACCAGAAAAAAATGAACTGAAGTTATCAGACTGCTATACTCCCCGTGTTGGAGGCATTTTCCTTATGAAGTTACATTTTTACCTCGAATTTGAAATTTTGTGCGCTCCTAGGCCCAAAAAAGTCTGTTTTTATGAAACCATTTCTTATATATAGAAATAGGTATAGACACAAATCCCAAGTGCCATTTATCGCGTCAAAAGACGGGGATGGAAATTAGCTTTTATTTGACTCGATTTTATCATCATTTTCATAAGGAAAACGCCCTCCGATTCTGAGCGCTATTTCGATAACTTCGGTTCATTTACTTCTGCTAATACCCTATTCCCAGAAACGAATTTCAATATATTTCAGGTTCTCTATGCTACGCTTACCTTTATAATTGAATCCATCTAGAAAAGGGGAAAATGTACTAAATTGGTCATGTAGTCCAACAAAAATAAATCGTAATAAATTTAAAAAAAATGAGTTACTTAAAAATAGGTACAATCATATTCAATTTTTGTAAAAATACTTCCTTTATGTCCGCCTTCAAAATTCCCTTTTCACCTAAAATAAAATTCAAGCTCGTTTTCAACACCAAAACCTTAACTTTAGTATAAAAGGTCAAGGAAATAAATATGCGTTTGTAATTACCGTTTTATTGTTTTCGGAGAGAACCTGACTGGAATGAAATACAATGTAATTCCGTGTATAATATAACACACTCGCAGTTTTCATCAAGATAAGAAAAAAGGAAATTTACTCTTTTTTTCATTTCGCCTTCTCGACATTAAACGACTTTTAGATTTTTCGCAGCAAAATCGTTAGCAGAGCGTTTTTTCCCCTGAGAGAGAATATTTGGTGCGCTTTAGAAAAACTCCTCTACAAAGAAAGAAAAAAATGGTTTCATTATTTTTTAAAGTTTAAATGGAATGTAATAGAAAAAAGAAATTTAATATCCATAAATCACAACTACAATCGTGGCGCTACTTTCAGTTGACAGCGGGATATAGGGTTGGGCAAAAGAGTACAGTCTGCGACGATTAACATTACCCCCTAGTTAAATGTAGATTACAAAATCACTATAATCTTTTGTCCAGTTTTTAAAAACCATGCTCTTAAACATATTTTGTTCTAACTACTCTTAAACGTGTTTTTACAATAATTAAACTGTATATTTCAAAACGTTTTGCCTGTTGAGAATAAATTTAATTTGTAATATGTTTTAAAACAAATAAATGGTGGAATAAATATAAACTAATTAGCCATGATCAACCTTTTTAAAAATTGTTAAACGATATATTTAAATATAGAAGTAGAGTTGAAGTACTACCAGAAGTATATAAGATATATTTTAAAGATAAGTATTCCCCTATCTCTAACGCTGCTGCTTATTGAAATCCTACCTTCAGAGGCACTTCCAAGTTTTAAATATACCTTTCAAAAGACAAAATTGTGTGGGCAAAATCGATATTGTAATGATTTTCAAAAACTACTTTATTGGAAAAAATGGTTCAATATCATTAGGCAGTATATTTCGTACATTCTACATCGTTAGGCATTGGTATATCGAGCTGTGGTTAACGTTAATAGTTAGTGTAGAGAGCTGTTAGCCTGAAGGGCTGGCCAATACCCTCCTACGCAATTTAAATTAAAGGCATTAAAAGTCGCTAGATGACTTGGGTCTAAGGACGTGCCTTACCTAGCCTATCTGATTATTACGTTTCACTTTCTCTGAAGGTATATTATTTACTTCTGGTACTATTATCTTTAAATTAGGGATGCACCGATATATCGGTAACCGATATATCGGCCGATATATCGGCTAATTTTTCAAATATCGGTATCGGCCAATATCGGCTTAAGCGAGGCCGATATTAGCCGATACTTCTGGTATTAGAAAAACATTTTCAGGAAAAACTTTAAAAAAAAGGCGATACTCAACTAACTAATTAATGGAAAACATTTATTGCCACAACCTTACATTTCCTTTTAAAAAAGCCAGTTCTTCCACAACACTCGGCTTTAGTCTATTTCTTAACTTAAAAAGTAAAAACGACCTTTGATTCCTTCGGTGCATGACCTCACGCTAGATCATACCATTTTTTTGACAGGGGGTTAAGAGTGTAAACAAATAAAACAATCTAGTGTTTCTTTTTGATCGCTGTTGTAGGAAATAATTATTCGCGTCCCAAACGGTCAGGAATCATAAGTGGTTTTTAGACTCCAAAAGCCATAGATCATATCATTTTTTAACAGGTGGTTACGAGAGTAAACAAAAAAGCATAATATTGTGATAGGTAACTTTGTTAATATCGGCCGATATATCGGCTATCCTAGGCCGATATATCGGCCGATATTATCGGCCACGATTAGCCGATATATCGGCTGTACTCATATCGGTGCATCCCTACTTTAAATCGATAAATTTCGTCACCATATCGTATTAACGTTAAAGTTTAATGCGTGATACTCGTCTTGGCGTATTTAATTTTAAAGTAATAGACGAAAGTGCTTAAAATAAAATAAACTTAATTTATAAGTGGTCCCTGTGCCGGAGACGTTCTGGAGGAGACGATGGTGACGAGAAAATCAATAAAGCTCGACGAGTAGGGTCCGAGAGTCTTTAAGAGCGGACCCGATTGAGCGCTCAGAAATGGCGGGAGAATAAAATGAGAAAATATTTCTTTTTATTAACAAAATCGAAGAGAGCTATTGTGGAAAGATTTTTTGCAGCCACCGTTTCTCTTTCTCGGACACTTCACGTCAGTCACAGTGAGAAATTTTGCTCCACTTGCCATTATTAGCAGGCCTTTTGCTTCTGTTTCGGCCCAAACTGCGAGCGCCCTCGTCTTCTTCCGTCACTTCCTTTTCCTTCTTGAGAACAGATTTCGCGATTGCCTCCAAATGTTCACGTTCGGACTACGGCAATTTAATCTTTTTTTTTCGTTTAAGCGCAGACCATCTACCCCAAGAAGGACTCGTATCCATCTCGGAAAAAAAGTTGTCTTTAAAGTGACGCGACTTTTTTTACAGCAAAAAGAAAGTAGCGCGTGAAAATTCTATATTTTACGAAATTAAAATAAGGTCGTGGTAGCTAAAAGCAACAAACACCACACACAAGGAGAACGCACACCTTAAAAAGTCGTGGATTTTTTTGTGTACATTTTTCATTGGTTAGACGCTTTAGCGCCTGCTGCCGTCGGAAGGGGAAAATTCTGACATTGTCTTCCCCCTTTCCGTAAAATGTTCAGCCTAAAGGTTCATCCAATGAAATTTGTGAACAACACTGCGTAAAGCCCCATTTTCATGCTCGCTGGTAGCGGGTAAAAAGCGACTAAATCCGCTTCAGCTATACACTTTTTCACTTTCCGCGTCGATCTGTTTCAAACAGATATTTTAGATTAATTTTCACGCTTGCGAGTGGCGGAAGCGAATTTTGACGATTTTTATCCGCTACCAGCGAGCATGAAAATGGGGCTTTAGCGTTTTTAAAAGCTAGTAGCGTTATCTTTGTGTTTGTTGCTCGTAGGTGGCAGTAATTTCCATTTTTTTTTCAAAGTAGAGGCAGTTTTGAAGGTACAAAGACGAGCACGTGCGACCTTTGAAAATGTACTGTAAAAGCGGGCTCGAGCACGACTTTATTATTATTTCGGAAAATAAAGAATTTTCACGCACTATTATCTATTTGCTATATAAAAAGCCGCGTCACTTTTGAGACAACTATTTTCGAGGTTGATGCGTGTCCTTCTTGGGGTAGGTGGTCTGTCGTTTAATATTATATTATTTTGGGCCTATTTTGCTGAATATTTCCAAACAAATATTTATTTGGTTCTATTTCGAACACGTCGCTTCAGTTCGGTCATGGAACGTTTCGATTAAGTCACTAACATCGAAATACCAATTTACAAAAATTGTTTACTTTATTTATAGGGCTTTTAATTACATTTATGCTGATGAAAATTCACCAATTTATGAGCTTCGTGGATCTATTTAAACTGAAAAGGAAAATTTAAACGGAATAATATAGTTCTTAATTTATTAAAAAAAACTACTAACACTTAAGTGATGTTACGTATAAAAACTACCAGCAAAATTTCAATTTAAAGAAACATGAAAAATTATTAATTTTCGTTGTTTTTAGATAATTTAAAACTATTAAGACTATTAGCGCCATCTGGTAAGACTTTGTGTATTTAAAAATCCACCTCCAATGGCGTTACTCCTGTGAAAGTATCTTATCGCTTGTAAAAATCTGTATCAGTGTATAGATGTCGCTGACAAGCGTAGATAAGAATGACCTTTTTATAAATCCAATGCGAACTCAAAGTAGGTGCGTATTTGAAAAGAGGCCAGTGATAGTGTTTTGGCTCCGGGCAAACGGAAAATGTTGGCCGTTCTTTTGGTTTAGTGGCAACGGGATAAAGTTAGCCTCTTCTTCCCCTTCGGTGTAAAGGGCGCTTGGCTCCGTGGCGCCCTCTCGTTGGAAAAAACGGAAGCGTCTCCAAACCGAAACCTAACCTTAGCATCGATTGGTTCCAAATGATCTGTGTAAGCTCGCCTGGCATTGCTACCCTACACTAGTATATACCCCAAACATTTTTTTTCCTACTTTTGGTGTATTTTTTCCTCTTTCATTTACACCGTTTCGGGGGCTCTTCTCTCCACTTTTTTTTCTATTTGCCCTTCGTACTTTTGCCGTAAAAAATCCCCACGGAAGATTTCTTACGCATTGCGTTTTAGCCACCTCAACTTTCGCAGTAATAATATTACTTAAAGCGCCTCTACCGGTGCCTCGTTTTGAATGATTCCGGGCTGTCGTTCCATTACTCCCTTTGGCCGCACACCGACGGACATTCTTCGATATGCGAAGGTCTTGAGAGTTTGAAAGCTAGTTCGCTAACCAAATATGTTGTATCATAAGTAACATAATAGTAATCTTAGAATTTGGCAGTTGTATTATTAATGTTTTATAATTATTCGTACTTTTTACAACTATTTGTATTTCAAAATTTGTCTTAACCTAAGTATAACAAAATACTTTAAGAATTTTAGCGGTTTTTTGTGTTTAAACCAGGTTTTTTTGGGTTTAAATCAGGTACACTGCTTTATTTTACTTTTAATCTATTTTTCGCTTTTGTTTAACCGTGCATACATATTACCAATCAACTAAAAAGTTTAAGTTTTGGTTTCACTTTTTATAAGTCTCACCAGAACGAATTTTTAGTTTTAATTTTAATTTTGTATAAATGCAGGGGGATCAGGAAAATGACTCAAAAATTTTATAGGAAAACTTGGAAATTTTCAAGTGAATTAAAGGAAAGTATAGGAAAAACCATAAGCAAAAATAATAGTAGATAAAATAAAGATAAATATAGGATGAAGAAGGGTACACGACGACGGAATGTTTTAGTGTTATATACTACATGAGAAAACCTAAGGGATTTATAGGAAGGTATTGCAAATATAGGAAATGTGGTCACCTTGTAAATGATTTATAAATGTAATCATTTCGGTAAGAAAATGTTCAAACATTTTGGAATAAATTATAGTTCATTAAAAAAACAAATTATTATAAAAACCTATGGTTTTTTAAAAAAATCACTTGGTTTAAACTATGATTTAAAAACCATGGTTTAAACCAGCCAACCCTGTTTATGGATAAGTCACATAACCATAAGTATGACACTTCCAATGGTTAATAATGCTAAATTACCTCAATTTTTTCCAACGCTGACATTTTTGTTCAGCTCTGACTTGGTAGAAGTATATTTCGCCCTAGGCATATTTAGACACTAGAGCCCTCTGTGCTGAACTAAACCTTGAATGCGCATTAGATCTGGAAATCAGTTCGGTGATAATTTTTGCTAATTGAAATACTTATGGTTCTTATGTTACTTATGGTAGAATGTTGTATTCTATTCCATACCATATTTTTCAATGCTTATTTTTGAAGCATTGAAAAATATGTTATTATGCACTAAAACTTTAATTGTCATTTTAATGGTATTTCTTATAGAATTTCTAAATAATCTTATAGAAATCTTTTGAAAGTCTTGGCTTTTTTTTATCCTATATAGTACTCTATAAATATTTCTATGGAAATGTTGGTCATTGTTCTATCGGATTCCGATTAAATTCCACAATTTCTATAGACAATTTTTGTAAGGGCAGGTATTTAATCAAAAAGATTCCGTAAGATTTCATAAGCGTATTAATTTCAAACATTGTTCGCTGTTCGCGTATAAAGGTTTTCCCTAAGTTATCTCATCCGCTAGCCAAATCTACCCTGAAATGATAACTTTGGATATCTTATCTAAATCCTTTTTATTACTGGCTACATCTCGCAAATAATAATGGCGTGGTAGCCCTGATCGTATCATTAAAAGTTTATTCTCACTCTCACCAAAGAAACGATGATATAGCTCGTGAATGAAACTTACTTATTGTAACTAAGTAACTATCCAATCATTGTTGGGACAGCCATGGACCATATAGACTGAACCCTTACCGACTACTTTGTCGGAATTGTCTAGTAACTAAGGCGTAATCTTATTGCTTAATGCGCAACAAGGAAATGCAGTTTCTGGGAATGAGCATTACGAGATACTTGGTATTATTTTGGGATATCTATTTATTGGAAGTACAGCTCTTTTACGCTTCTTTTTGGCGTGTTGATAAAAGAACGTCCAGTATTGTCTGCTTATTTGGTCTCTCAATGTTTTCGTCGCTAAGAATAAGGAACATTAGGTCATTCAAATTGTTTCTGTTTGCTTACATAACCCTAGCTAATATCTGATACTTTTTGACTTAAAATAAGTGTCGGCTCGACGTGAAGTAGCTCTTTTATCAACAGATGTCGCTAGTGTCGAAATCAAAACAAGATGCTTACACTACATTTTGACCCAAAACGCGGGACATAAAAGTACCCCTCGCGTTGATTGGCTCGTTTGTAAATTTGACGATAACTTAAATTATAGTAATTTTTCACAATATATTTTATATGCGATATATAATTTAGGTTAAAGTCCACTAAGTAGAGTATAAGTTGTCTAATTATAATACTCAATAATGGTTCTCTGACGACGTGATCGTTTCGCTATTTTGAATCTTAGCTTCCTTTGCCATTAATATATGGCACCACGATCTCCAGTAAAGTCGTTTTTTCGAAGAATCGGATAGATTCATGGTTCATCTCTAATAACAAGGGCCTTATCATAATACAGGTGGCAATGATAGACCCGACTGTTGCTTTAACCGACACTATTGCGACAATTTTAGAAAGAATTTAATCCTTTGTTTTGATAAACAGTAAATTTCATATAGAACTACATCCGGAACCAATTTCAATTTTTAGAGTAAAGAAACAGTAAATTTTGTAAACTAAATAGATACTTATAGAAAGCTCTTGTGATAGTAAATTTGCAATGAACATCAAGAAAAATGGAGATTGAAGTGTCAACTTAAAAATTAACCATTAGGTCTAATTAAACCTTATCTCAGTCGACATTTGACGTCGTTCTGTTTTTGTTTTAGTGAAAACCATCCCTTAATAATGTTAATTTTAGAGGATTTAATTTATCAAAAATTTTGTTTCAGTGTTGTTGAAAAGTTTAAAATCCAAACTGCATTTTCATATCTATGAATTCTGAATAAAATTAAAGATTGAGTAGGAGCCGTAATATTTGCAATATTTTATTTTCCATATAAAAGGCAATATAATTATTATCTCTAGTAAGCTTTGAACTGAGTAGAAAGTCTAGTTTGGCTAAAACATTAATTAAATCTGAAAATGGTTGGAGAATATGGCAAGGGAATTTACCCTTTCATCTTTCCCCAATACACAGTGGTTTTTTCAAAACATTTTCCATTTCCCTCGTCTATGCGCAGTATTATTCAGTTTTCTAATTGCTCGACTATTAATAGGAAAGTTATTAAGAAACCCTGTTTTGTACAAACACAAAGAAATATCTTTAACATTTTGGAAGCGAAGAACCTTGTGGCAAATCTTTTGATGTAAGACTCTGCGAAACTTGGAAAAGTGGTTTGTTGTTTCTCAGTTCTAGATTCCAATTAAACGAAATCCATTTATTTTGATAGTTTGCTTTTCGAAAATGAAATATCAAAGCCAAATATGCTATTGGCGGTGTAGTGTATATCGATAAAAAACAAAAAGTAAGCTTTAATTAACAAGGATATTTTGGTGTAAGTTTAGGAATTTATCTAATTGTCATCGAAAATCATATCTTATCGAAGTTCATATTTATTTTAATCACTGTAGGAAATTAACTTTTATTTTAATCACTGTAGGAAATTAATTTTTATTTTAATCACTGTAGGAAATTAATTTTTATTTTAATCACTGTAGGAAATTAGTTTTTATTTTAATCACTGTAAGAAATTAATTTTTATTTTAATCACTGTAGGAAATTAATTTTTATTTTAATCACTATAGGAAATTAATTTTTATTTTAATCACTGTAGGAAATTAGTTTTTATTTTAATCATTGTAGCAAATTCTTAATTATTTTAATCACTTAAGGAAATTCATATTTACTGTAATCAATGTAGGAAATTCATTTCTATTTTAATCACTGTAGGAAATTCATAAAATTTAATCACTGGAGGAAAATCACCTAGCCTATTTTAAGCAGTAGAAAAAAATCACCACGATTATCTTAAGCACTAGAGGAAAATCACCAAGACTATTTTAAACACTAAAGAAAAATCATCAAGACTATTTAAGTACTAGAGTAAAATCATCCCGACTTATTTTAAGCACTAGAGTAAAATCCCAAAAATTAATTAAGCACAAAAACAATATTTTATCCTTACCTAGAACAAAAGCTTTAGGTGTAAATGTTAAATGAAAGACTATGAAATGTAATAAGAAAACCTTTTTCAATATAATGTTTCAAAGATATTTTCTCATTGAAGCAATAAGTATTTATTTGGCCCTACGACACCTCAAACTGTGTCACCAAAAACTAAATTATAATTTCATATATGAAACAACAGAGGACCAAACCTGCAGGTGTGGATTATACTAAACGGTTATTATAAACAGCGCCGGGTCTCAAATTCGATTAGGCCTGGCTGCTCGCGTATACATTCAATTAGAATCGGAAGGTCGGTTCCATTTATTGGACGCGCATTGTGCAGCGCTGTTGAAGGCTCCGGGCCATTCGCCATCTCCGTTATTAATTTCTAATTAGCCCTCGACTTAATATCGGCGGCTCAGAGGCGAAGACGCTTTCGCTAACCTATAATTTATCAATATCTCTTACCTTCAATATTTAATTCCCAAAATTCCCCATTAAACGCCGGAGTGGGACCAGACTTTAATTACCCTCGCCTTCATATTATACATTCGTATTTAAGAGCTAGGTTCATCTAACCTGACATTGCATAGCTGACTGTAGAATTACGTGGCACCAAAATCGGAGGCAGTTTACAAAACAACCACCCAAGAGATTCGACACACCAAGAATTTATTTAGGTGAACAGAGAATATATCGTTCGTTTCGTGATTTCCGAGATAATAACCACGCCTCTACGTCTTAAATCGTGTTATCTTTATTTTATAAACAGCTAGGCTAATACCCAAGGCACCACCTTAGGCCTAAGTCCTCAAGCGACAAACACAGCACCCCACACAAGGAGATCGCAACAAGTCAAAAGTCGGGCATTTTCTTGTGTACATTTTTCATTGGTTAGACCCTTTAGCACCCGCTGCCGTCGGAAGGGGAAAATTCGGAAATTGTCTTCCCCCCTGCGCGTAAAACGTTCTACGTAAAAGCTCGTCCAATGAAATTTGTACACAACACTGCGTTTGCGTGTTTAAAGGCTAGCTGCGTTATCCTTGTGTTTGTTACTCCTAGCTGTAAAGGTGTGGAAGACACTTTACTACTATCGCAGGCTCTCTCTCGCTCTCTGTGTGGGCGGAGATAATCTTCCGGTAATCATTAAAACCGAGGCTGTAGTTGTAGCTATATATTCTCAGCTACCTTGAATATATTTTTGGTGACTCAATTTGAAGGAGTGGTGGTCTAAATGTAAGTTAAAGGGCCCCTGAATACGCTTTTATAGTCTTTTAATTTCCTTCTCTTCTGGCATGAATAATTCATGATTCGTGACTTTGCTTTCATGATATATTTCTTTGTCGGTTCCCATGATCCGCAATTGTTTATGGCCCATCTCGACTCCGTGCGATTTCTGCCCGCTAATAGCTTATCAGCGGTTCTTCTTTCGCCACTGAATTAATGGTCAAACCCCGATTTCGCGGCGATTGTTTTTTGTTAAATTATCTCCCGCGTTGTATTTATCGTAAGAATTACCCTTTGTAAACGTTGGCAGTCTGCAAAGTGATTTTTGTCGTGCGTAAGTAGATGTACGGAATGTTCGCGGGGCCTCGTTGTTAATTATGGACGATATTGTGGCCTTTATGATTTTTGATGGACTTTTTGTGTGTCGTTGGCGTTGCCAAGGTTTTAGCGACTTGTATAACTCGCGTTAATGATGTGTTGCCTTCTGAAGGTGCGGTTTATGTTAAAGTATTTACGGCCAACTTTTAATTATTAATCTTATGCCAAATGTAGTTATTTGATTTAACGATATATATTTTAATAATTTACAAATAAATCTTAATAGTTTTCGAAATAGTTTGATCCAATTAAGCATTTATCAGGTCATGGATTTCCTTGAAATTAAATTTTAAAAGTATATTGAGAATCTTATTAAAAATCTTAAAGATATTATCAAGAAGTGGTATACGTTTTTGGTTATTGATAATAAATTTTATATTTATTTACAATCAATTATTGATGATAAAGTTTATACAACAATAACTTATTATATTTCACGCTAATGATTAGAAAATGTGTTTATTATTAAATCAGATTTAGGATTTATTTGAAATTAAATTAAAAATTAAAAATTATTTTAATACACTGACAAATAAGTGATCTGATAATAATATTTATAAAAAAAAAGTATTATTTTTATTGGTAAAGACCAAAATATGTTACTGAAGGTGGTAAATTATTTTAATTTAAGTTGGCCCTTACTCCATAAATTTGTTTTCCCTTCGTCGGACCATACTCTAGAATTATTTGAATTCGTGATCGAGGTCAAAAGGGGGTGTCAGGGGGCAAAGGACGCGGGGCGCTTAATATTCGAGAGACGGAATCATTTAAATAAAAGCCGGGTGCATTCGACCCCGCTGCTTTCTCAGGAATTAGAGCTTCCCGACTCTTCCACCAGACGGCGTTTTTGTCCCGAATTTCGCGCTCCGTCGGTTAACGCCCTCTTTTTCCTTATTTTTTTTATCCGCTTGCGTTTTATTTGGCGCTGTAGTTTCGCCAAAAACTCTTTCAGCCAAAACCCAACCAATCTGGCTCGTTCCTTGAAATATCGAATTTTGCACTCGTTACTTAGTTTCATTCGTCGCGAAGGTCATTTCTTTTTTTTTCTTTTTTTTTCAGGGAATGCGGTACAGGGTCAGGGTCGATTCGAAAGTGAATTAACGACCGCGGTTTAAATTAATTTTAGCCCTGGTCATCCGTCTGAGCGGTTTCACCCGAAGGATTAAGTACGTCTAGGCTCCGGAGCTGTCCTAAGTTAAGCCTAAAGGCCTGACAAATAGTTTGGGATTGACCTCATTTACGTGGCTTTAAACAAACTTCGCATAAAAGACAAATGGTCGCGAACAATGTTTTTCAAATGAAACTAGTAGAAAATTGTCCAGTGTTGCCGGAATATTTTCCGTTTCAAATTCGCTGACTTTTTCCTGTTTTCCCTAACATTTTACCTGGCTTTTTAAGACTCAAATTTGACCGTTTTTACCTTTTAACAGTGGCGTAGCTAGAAATTCGTCAAGGGGGGGGGGGTCGAAGTATGTGAATGTTAAGAGGGGGTCGAGAAGGGGTGGAAATTTTGTACAGCCTTTTTATATTTTCCTTTATCAGAAGTATTTACTGCCAACTTATATTTTAGTAAAAAAGTGTATACAGGTTACAAATTCTAAAAACTGCTCGACTTCTAACAAATATTAAAATTCGTCTGTGGTTTCTATTTGATTTAATCTCGAACAGTGCCGCGTGTTAGTTTTCAGTGCCCTAGTCAAAGTCTTCTAACAAAGCATTTCATTTTTTTCCGTGAATTAACTACCCATAAAATCAGGGTTGGCAAAAACCTGTTTTTGCCGGGACATGTGGGAAAAAATGGTAAAATCCGGAAAAATGGAAAAAACCGGAAAAAAGTGGAAAAAAATATTTTCATGCTAAATTAATCATCGATATATCTATTAAGTGACTAATTTGGTCATTGCAAATAGGAGAGATGAAAAAAAAGAGTGAATAGAATTGAAGAATATACTGCTTTTATTATTTATTTTTTATTGAATTTTACCACTAGAGGTGGAAAAAACCATGGAAGTACGATTTTCCAGACGGTTTTTAACAGGAAAACAATAGGTGGAAAAAAACGTGGAAAAACCGCGGTTTTTTCCACCCTTGGCAAAATTGTGCCAACCTTGCTTAAAATCCAAGCCCTTCGAAATTGCGTATATTCCCTAGTCCATACCCTGACCTTGATCTTGAAGATTGTAGATAATTTTATCTGTAAGTAATTATTCTAATGAGATCTTTTGCTATTGTATTTTGCAGGTTATCTGGAAAACGATAGATTGAAGGACTCTGAGCGTCTTCAAGAAGCTCCCGATTACTTCCCGTCTTACGACGAAAGTGAGGCCGCTGGTCATTTGGAGTCGGTTGAACCACCGACCACCGGCAGTCGATTCCGGCCTTGGGGTCAACTCTTGGGCGGTGTAGGCGCTCGCCAGTACTCTACCCTGCCATTGTCGAGGCCACCTTCGGCCTCGGGCCGTCGTCCAAAGGGAGGACCCGGACAGGGACACCTTCCGCCACAAGGTCCCCAGAGGGGAGCGGCAGTTGGAAGACTCCCCAGGACAGCTGGACTGTCCTCATCTTCTTCGCCCACCTCAGAGGACGAAGAAGCCAACCACTCCGACGCCACTTTCACTGGTTCTGAGTTGGCTCTTGCCAGAGACACCACGCTGGTTCTGCAAAATTCTCGTGAGTACCTTTGAATTCAATGAAGTCCACTTTTTGGAGGAGATTTTGCTATTCATACCTTTGAATTCAATGAAGTGCACTTTTTGGGGGAGTTTTTGCTATTTGTAACTTGGAATTCAATGAAGTGCATTTTTTGGGGGAGTTTTTCCTATTTGTACCTTTGAATTCAATGAAGTGCATTTATTGGGGGCGTTTTTGCTATTCGTACCTTTTGGGGATGGGGTTCCAGTTTACTAATTAAATACTAATTAACGTTTGCCACGGTACCAGGGAAACCTGGAATTCGTGGAAAAGTCAGGGAATTTGAATATGGGTATAAAAATCGGGATATTTTAAAAATTAGTAAAAAAATCAGGGAAATGTCATCGAATTTAATTTCGGTTGCCAATAGGAAACTTTTACTAAAATATAGGGTTAAAATACAAAATCTTGGCACAAAATAAGTCAGGGGAAAATCTTCGGAAATGGTCAGGGAAAACTTGGAAAATTCAGGGAATTTGATTGTGAAAAAACTGTGGCAACCCTGTAAAGTTGTCATTGCATTGAACAGGACCCGATTGTGTTCGTAGGCCCTAGTCACTTTTTTTTCTGAAATTATCGTGAAGAATGTGGTAAATATTTTCCTCGTCTTCTTCGTAAGACCTTAGCACTGTCATGTTCCGTTAGTGAGCTGTTGGCTCACGTGGCATGAAGGGCTTACCAACATATTCTAACCCGGCTACCTGATTTAAAGGCATTAAAAGTCGGTTGGCTTGGGCCTATAAGGTGGTTCCTTGGGTATTAGCCTCGCTGATTATTTTTTATAATCTATGATAAATCCGGCTCTAGTGCTGCGAAAGCCAAGCCACAAAATTAAATATCGATTTGAATACCGTACGCAATTCGGTATATTGTAGTCAGAAATCCAAATAAGAAAAACCTATATCAACCTGTTAGAAGAAAAAAAGTATATAGATTTACGGTTCAGGGCTGATGTAGTATCAGGGCGAGTTTGTAATATCGCCTTGAAATTAGAGTCGCGGGATCTCGAGTTCGAAAGTGCGCGAGAATTTGCAAAGCTCCCCGTATTACACTATAGTTCCATCCAGGCGTTATCTCGGGACACGCGTGACTTGCTTTTTAAGCAGACCTAGCTCTCACCGTACGCACGAAGTTAGCGGAGTTTGTAAAACCCTCCGATGGTCTAATTAAAACTAGACGCGCTGTACAAGCCGGGCTCCCCAATCCCCACAATGCCCCACTCTGCCGATCTTCCTTTGAAGTGGGGAAACGGGGAAGCTGCCCCTACCTTTCCAGCTCGAAACTGGATGAAAAAAAAGTTCATCGCGTGCGCGGTTTTTACCAAGGCTTAGACCGAGGCTTAGCGTCTGGTTCGCCCATTCTTTTATGGCTCGCGAAGAAACCCTCCGATCGACGAAACCCTTTTCGAGTCGTAGCCTCGTGGCGCCCCCTGCCGGTTTTTCGCCAAAAAGTGTCCTCTGTAACTTCCATCGCGTAGATGGCGCTGGTTCGTTCGCGGAGAACGTCGGTTGCCAAAAAGAGGAGGCGAGTGAAGTGGGGCCAATATCTCCTTTTACCAAAATGGGGATTAATCCTCAAAATTATACGCGTCCGTGGCAGTTCGAGCGCCCGCAATCAACCTGGCGTACGCGCGCGCTTTCAGTTCACGGACCAAGGCGTAGAGGGCGCTCATTAGGCTTCACCGGGAAACCGTCGTGAAGGGGCTATTCCCTTCACGTTCTCCCCTTACCCCACCTCGCTCTTCTTTTTACAAAGTCGGGGTCTCGTCACACTCGTGGTTGCCTGCTGTTTGGGACGTACGAACTACTTGAAACGACTTGCCTCGATCCGGATTCGAAGCCGGAAACTTTTAACTAGCTCAAACGGGTTTCCAAACTACAATTAAAAGATGAAAGCTCCCCCAAATTCAAAGAAAATCTTGTTTGTAGTGATTTTCTCGATTTTCAGCGGTTTGGGGAAATTCGATTTTGTAACTTTTGTAAATAGGATTTTATTTATTGGGGATTATGATTTAATTTGACAATACTATTACTCTTTCGTTCAGGCGGATTCTTCAAAGCGGATAAGTTCGTACATAATTTACGTGGATATTTAATTCCCTTATGGCGCCTCGAAGCGGTGAATTCAAAAGTTGAAGCTCTTTGATTTTCGCTGAAGTACATTATAAAGGTTAATTTATTGCGACTTTCTAAATCGATTAAAAGTACTTTACTTTTGAAAAATATAAATTTTAGATATTTGATTATGATTTCAAGGGATTAAATGTTTAATAGTTAATTAGAAATTAGCGTTTCAACAGACTATTTTTGCAAAACTCTGAAAAGGATAAGTATGAAAACTAATCGTTTTAAATAAACTAAGCCTTGTTCTTCAAAACTTTGCCAACCAAAGCGGTTTGCATCATAAATCGATGAGCGTACGAAGTTACTGTACGATTTCGTTAATAACTTCGTTTCAAGTTCTTGGGACAATTAACCAGATTAAAATACTTACTCTAATTAGTAAACTTGATTATGACGATTTTGTATAATTGAAAGATTTTAATTTTAAAGAACAAAGAAAATTATAATACGAAAAGAAACTACGGTTATTGACTAACTATGCAAAAATGTTACCTCGGATAGGCTTCAACTTGAAATTGACTGAAGATCTAAGAATTAGTTCTTAAGAGGGCGGCAAATTGTTAATTTCTTTTAACTCAACTAAATAATTATCACGGTGCTTAGAACTTGTTTTAGATAATAGTTTACTAAAACGTGATTTATTTTGGACCCTACCCCAAAATTGCGCGTAAATGACATACTTAAATGGGTTAGGTTCTTGGGACAGTGGAATTACGTTTTTGGCAACTAAAATTCTTAAAATACGCTGCACAGTAAAACTGAAAAATTTGTCGCTTTTAACTCCAACAAATCTAACAAAAAAAAACATCGCGTGGCTTACTTTAAGAAACCCACATTTTAAAAGAATGCCAAAACATTTTCTGGAACGAAAGTTTAAAAAAAAACCACATCTTCAATACTTAAAAACCTAGTTTATAAAAATAAACTAACGTTTTTACTTGACAGCTTTAAAAACCTATAAACATATTTCTGCTCTTTGCTATCTGCCTCTTTGAGGGAAAAATCCAGATTACATAATTCAACTTTCTTTCAGTCATTCTTTGCCTAGAGTTAAATTTTTCCTACGAGAGACTACGTAGGCACAATCTCCGCCGTAGCTTCTCGTCTATGGTAAAACTGCGACTGAAAGAAACTTCAGATATACAGAAAAAGAAGGCGATTACGGGCCCAATCCATCTTAGTACGCGCGTCCCCGACTTCCGGAATTGTTTATCAACAAGCTATTTTAGCGCCATCTTTCGAGAAAAAAAAACGTTTTTCCCACAAATATTGTCTTAAGAAAAAAAACTTGGAACTTTTTCTTTCAAAGTACTCGAGAAACGTTATAGAAAGTAGGGTTAAAAATTTATCCGTGACGGTTGCAATTTCCGGAACTCGAATGTGAAAGATGAGCTTGTCACTTTTTTATTTTCCAAATCTATATTTCGGCCTGTCTTTGCAGGCGCGCGCGCGCATCCTGCTTCATATTTTCTTTGTTCTAAACGCAGCCGAATCTTAGATACGAAACTCGTCAAGTTTATCCACCGTATTGCTCTTCTTTCAACCAGTGCCATCTAAATCGGAGAGATGGCTGCGCAGGCCTATTCAGCGGAGAGAGATACGGTGGACGAGCTCGTGTCCTAAACGTGGCTAACGCGTTATTCCGCCGCTAGAGGCGCGTCCTTCGTTGAAGGAAATTCCTCCGCCTTCGCGTGGTTACGATATACGTATCGTATCGCGAGCTAGGTTTTTTTGATTTATGATTTTTGAGTCTTTTCGTTGTTTGAAGGAGATTGTCAACTTTAAAGAATAAGAAAAAAAACTTACGAAAGAGGGCGCTGGCATTCCCTAGCGGAGAAAAAAGTTATTAATATCGAGGACGTCCCTCTTGGTTCCTTGTTTTCTCTCGATCTTTCCCGCGTTGTGTGTTCTTCGTGAAATAAATTTGATCACTACTTTTACTAACGATAAATTGTTTTTTTCTTTTAAATTATTTTTTATTCTTTTCATCGCGGGAAATTTTAAGTGTCAACCCCGTTCTCGCCGTGATAAATGATCTATGGGCGGGAGAGGATCACGGTGAGGGGGTGCAATGAATTTTAAGAAGAACAAATATGTTCCCCCCCCCCCCTCCCGCACTTGATTCTGTTTATTTATCTAAAGGGTAAGTGCCAAGGAATATAACGCAATCTCAGTTTATATTGAGTTCGTTATTCTTAAATTAGTTACTGCGATATATCAGTCACCTTGGTGATTTATGTGCGAGCGGTGGTATCTTGGTAAGGTAAAGGAGATGCCAAAGGTTTTATAATCTTTCTGACGACATCACTCTTGAAATAAATTATAAATGATTTATCTAACTATGGGGTGAACGGTAGTTTAAATAAATATTCAAGTTTCTTTTCGCCTGTTCTCGGACTAAAAGTGTACTCTTTTTACCCTAAAAAGTTATATTCACCTGTTTCTTGGATGATAATTACTCTACCTCTTAAATTATTCGCTTGTTTCGGAGTGTTAAAGCTACTCTTTTTACTCCTTCTGAAAAGGAAGTGTACAGGAGTCAATCGGATTTTGTCGTCAGCTAGCCAAAATTTATTTGCTAAAAATTCCACAGGCAGTCATTTTGGAAAAACCTTTTTACTCAGACTCAAACTATTCTCCACCACAGAATCGGAGTAAAGTGACGTCATAGCGTTACTCTTCTTACCCTACTCCGAAATCCCGGAACATGCGTATATATGCTACTACCAAGCGCTATAATATTCCACTGACAAGGGAAGTACCCGAAGTGTTTATTGCCGATTTTGTTCATTGTCGGGCGTAATGTAGACCTATATGAGATATGAAATTTCCCAAAAGGAGACGTTGCACAACCGATTCGATTTGCCATGGCAACCAAAAATGTTTCTGACCACTTAAAACAAAACATATCCATTTTAAAAAGCATGGGATTTTCTCGATTTTGAAAATTTCAAATTTTAATTACCCATTTCGTGATTTTCAAAAAAAAATGTGAATCGAGAAAATCCCATGCTTTTTTAAATGGAGATTTTTTGTTTTAAGTGGTCAAATACATTTTCGGTTGCCATAGCAAATCGATTGGGTAGTGCAACGTCTCCTTTTTAAAAAAAAATGCATATCTCATATAGGTCTACATTACGCCCGACTTTGAACAAAATCGGCAATAAACACCTCGGGTAAGTTCAACTCGGCAATATTTCGTAATACACAATCAAAGCGTCATACTTATGGCCTTTTTTACTTATGCTAGAATGGTTTTATGAATTACATTTCATTTTTAAACCTCGCTATAAAATAATATTTAAATATCCGCTACGCTATTCGACCTCTTTTGCATAAACCTAAAAATGAAAATTTATAACGTCAGAGCCTTTCTCATTAGTCATTGGCTTAAATCTCCTCTAAATTCCCAGGGTTTAAGTAAGTACGCTTACGCTAAAACACGATACTGAGCAGTTTGTACCCCTTCCACCATCCGCCACCTCAATGTCTAGTAATTGTTAAAAATCGTCCAAGAAAGAGAAGTAAAACTTAATACTATTATCTCTCACGGATCAATTTTTGAGGGTAGCGAGACAAAATCCCATCTTCCCCCTGCAAACTATCTCGTGGGGTCTAGTACCCCCGTTTATTTTAACGTCCCCACAAACCCCCCCAAAGCGAATAAGGCGCAATAAGGTTTTGTAGGCTAAAGTAGAAAAAAAGACATTGGGGTTACGCTCTCCCCCGAAGGAATTCACTGGCACCTTGTTAAAGGGGAATGTACCTCCTGCCCCCGTCGCCGTAAAGGGGTAGAAAAGTCCCCGTAATTATTTCTCACGTCGTTCTTAGAAGAAGCTTCGCCTAAAGTCGAATTTTGCGGCTCACGCCTTTTTCCTGATCAATACCGATAGATTTTTGCATAATCCGAAAGCCTAACTTGCCGCCTTTTGTAGCGGCATCTCTCTTTTCGCCCGCTACGCGACGCTTATGTCGTAGCTTTAGTCATTCTCCACGAGGGCGTGAAATTGGATGATTCATTTGTAGTCAGGTTAAATAAGAATATCCGCGGGAAAGCTACATTTACGGCGTCTACCTTAAGGCCCCACCCTTACCGCTTCGCGCATTTTTTAGGGTATGGGGTAACTAGGTCCGTTTCAAAATTAAATTTCTATGACATTAATTATGGAAAGTTAAATGATAAGAAATAAGTTCTAGTATCAGTGTATTTAATTATAATTGCGCAGAGTATCTCTTATAAAAATTAACTCAAATTAGTGTTGTAAGTCGGAAAATTTTCCATATTTTTCCGAAAATATAAAAAAGTTTTCATTCCATGATTAGTCTAATATATTATTTACAAATTTAAATAAAGCGGCATTTTCCCCTCATGTTTTCGAATCTGAAAGTAAAAATAAACCTCTAGACTAGTTTAAACTGATTAACAATGTAACACTATTAATGTTTTGTAGTATGTTTACTGATACTAGACATTTTAAATCGATAAAAAGTTAAAAACATTAAAAACCCTTAAAAAGTAATTTATTTTTAAATTTTTTATTTTTCCGATTTGCGGAAATTTTTCCGGAAAATTAACAATACTAATTCAAATTAATTAAATCTTTCCTGGGCATACATAAATAATTTATCAATATTAACATATGTTACGAAATTACTTATAAGTATGCCACTGTACCTTTATTCCATAAAAAAATCTTCACTAACGGTTTGTTTCACCACGAACCAGTAAAAAGGTAGACTACGTTCGTTTTTAACCTTTTTATTAATTATTGAAATTTTAGGAGTCACACTATTTAAGCCAATGGAAATCCTCTAAATTGAGAAGGAATTTTTGGTGTTTTAATTTTAGTCATTCCAATGTAGCTTTATTGAAATTCATAAACTTGCTCGGTTTGTGCGGATGAAGTTAAATAATGAGTAGTTTAGAAAAATAAAAGGTTGAAAATGACCAATAAGTGATCGCTTTCCGAAAATGGAACAAGTCGTCGAAGTGGGATATTTCACCAGCGTTATTAAAACCCATATCAAGCCTAGAAGAGTTAGGCCTAGGCTCAAAAGAAACTGCAAAGACTCCAACCTTGTAGATGCCCCAGAAAAGCTCAACTGAATTTCAACTATTTTTTCCAATAAACCTGCTTCTTTTATTTGACAATGCAAATTTATTTTCGAACCTGAGTCTCCGAAAACTTCATTAATATGAAAATTAATTGCATTAACAGCACTTGACACCAAGCCTTGGTTGTTCAAATCGATTTGTTTACTAAAATAATGGCCGTCGGTTTATCAGACGTAGAACTTATTGTGTGACGGCATTATCGGCATTTGAGATTCGATGACGTCAAATATGACATCAAATATGACGTCAAATATGACGTCAAATATGACGTCAAATATTACGTAGGGTACGGATGACGCAATATCTGTGAAAAAACCGTTAGTAAAGAAATAGAGATAGTGGCATACTTATGTGTAATCATGTTACATATGATATTAAGTAACAGTGTACGTTTAAAAACCCAGTTCTAAAACTACATAAATTAGAATCTTCAACCTCGCTTAGTCGTAATGTAATTTCAGTTAAGAAATGCTATCGAACTCTCAAAAAGAACTTGGAACTATTCCAAAAAATTAAATAAACAACGTTGTAAGGAAATTTAAACTTTAATTGAAATTATAAAAACTATTTATTTCCTTTTTTCAAACTGATTTGTTTGTTAGTCTTAAGTTATCTTTCTATCGGCGGAATTACCGACTTTAATCTCAATTAAAGTTTACTTTCCTTCCAAAGCTATTTCACTTTCTAGATTAGTTTAAATTTCTTCCCACTACTTAAAAATGAAACTAATTTAATTAATTTGTTAATGTTGTTTACAATTTAGTTTGTTTCTGAATCGCAACCTCCCACAACACTGCTGAATAAAATCAACTAGATAGAATTTTTTTAAATTTGTTAAAAACACTAGAAAAATCGACAGTAGATTTCTTCATTTCTTTTTCCATCCTCCCAATGCATAAACTCAACCCCAATAAGGTTTTGTAACTTTTCGGATATTCCAAATTTTTTCCGCAACTTTTTGGGCACGCCACTTTTCTATGCCTCGAGGGCAATCAAACTGAACCCTTTGCGAATTTCAAAGAACTTGAATCAATCTAATCCTTTGAAGTTATATATAAGGAGAACTTCGAAGTAAATTTTATGAAAGTTTTTTTGAAGAATCTTCATTAGAAGTAGAATTATTAAGACTTTTTTACACGAGGTATGGACCACTTGGAACAAAAAAATAATTTTTTACATTCTTTTTTTTACCCGAATCGAACCTAAAAACTAAAAGACAACGGAAACTTGAGGACCTATTGTTTCGCGAACTTCGGCTTCCTTTAAAATACCTTATACCGAATTTTCTTTCAACTTCTTAAACTAGAGTTTACGCTTACTTAGTCTAGTCTGCAGTTCTACGTGCATATTTATAATACATTAAAAACAAGTTTATATTTATACATAATTAAAATTTCTATTAAAAACTAGTTTTATTTAATAAGATTTGAGGCGTTTATTTGAGTTTTGTTTTGAGTGTTTTCTTTGCCGTTACTATACAAATAACAATAATATAATAAGTCAATTAATATTTATAATAATTATGTATTGTTTTTAATTAAAGTTAGATTTAACTCGGTGAATTTCAAATCTTTTGTTACGAATCGAGTGTTGTTGAACCTTCTACTTTTATTAAATATGAATTTTGAATGTTTCCTAACAGATTCAATTATTATTTATAACCAATCTGACTTTAGGTACACATTTTGTTTGTTTACGCGTATGTTTAGTACATTAAACAAGTTTTCCACGATGTTTACCGGAACGTCATTTAAAATTTATATTTTATGCAGAGGTCGCTTTTGCAAAAAATCCAATTATAAATACATTATTATTTATTTTGCGTAGGAAAGATGGATTTCATTTCAATATATTTTGGATAAACCTAGAAGGTAAACCACTTCAACTGCCTTGAGAAGGAATATAATCAACATCCATTTGTGGGTGGGTAGGGAAATGTAGGGTGGGCATTGCGGGATTTTATACCAATTAGTACTGCGGATAGGAGTGGGTGGGTAGTGAAAATGTAGGGTGGGCATTGAGGGTTTTTATTTCAATTTGTACTGCGGATAGAAGTGGGTGGGTAGTGAAAATGTAGGGTGGGCATTACGGGTTTTTATACCAATTAGTACTGCGGATAGGAGTGGGTGGGTAGTGAAAATGTAGGGTGGGCATTACCGGTTTTTATACCAATTAGTACTGCGGATAGAAGTGGGTGGGTAGTGAAAATGTAGGGTGGGCATTGAGGGTTTTTATTTCAATTTGTACTGCGGATAGAAGTGGGGGGGTAGTGAAAATGTAGGGTTGGCATTGAGGGTTTTTATACCAATTAGTACTGCGGATAGGAGTGGGTGGGTAGTGAAAATGTAGGGTGGGCATTACCGGTTTTTATACCAATTAGTACTGCGGATAGAAGTGGGTGGGTAGTGAAAATGTAGGGTGGGCATTGAGGGTTTTTATTTCAATTTGTACTGCGGATAGAAGTGGGGGGGTAGTGAAAATGTAGGGTTGGCATTGAGGGTTTTTATACCAATTAGTACTGCGGATAGGAGTGGGTGGGTAGTGAAAATGTAGGGTGGCATTGAGGGTTTTTATTTCAATTTGTACTGCGGATAGGAGTGGGTGGGTAGTGAAAATGTAGGGTTGGCATTGAGGGTTTTTATTTCAATTTGTACTGCGGATAGAAGTGGGGGGGTAGTGAAAATGTAGGGTTGGCATTGAGGGTTTTTATACCAATTAGTACTGCGGATAGGAGTGGGTGGGTAGTGAAAATGTAGGGTGGCATTGAGGGTTTTTATTTCAATTTGTACTGCGGATAGGAGTGGGTGGGTAGTGAAAATGTAGGGTTGGCATTGAGGGTTTTTATTTCAATTTGTACTGCGGATAGAAGTGGGGGGGTAGTGAAAATGTAGGGTTGGCATTGAGGGTTTTTATACCAATTAGTACTGCGGATAGGAGTGGGTGGGTAGTGAAAATGTAGGGTGGCATTGAGGGTTTTTATTTCAATTTGTACTGCGGATAGGAGTGGGTGGGTAGTGAAAATGTAGGGTTGGCATTGAGGGTTTTTATTTCAATTTGTACTGCGGATAGAAGTGGGGGGGTAGTGAAAATGTAGGGTTGGCATTGAGGGTTTTTATACCAATTAGTACTGCGGATATTAGTGGGTGGGTAGTGAAAATGTAGGGTGGCATTGAGGGTTTTTATTTCAATTTGTACTGCGGATAGGAGTGGGTGGGTAGTGAAAATGTAGGGTTGGCATTGAGGGTTTTTATTTCAATTTGTACTGCGGATAGAAGTGGGGGGGTAGTGAAAATGTAGGGTTGGCATTGAGGGTTTTTATACCAATTAGTACTGCGGATAGGAGTGGGTGGGTAGTGAAAATGTAGGGTGGCATTGAGGGTTTTTATTTCAATTTGTACTGCGGATAGGAGTGGGTGGGTAGTGAAAATGTAGGGTTGGCATTGAGGGTTTTTATTTCAATTTGTACTGCGGATAGAAGTGGGGGGGTAGTGAAAATGTAGGGTTGGCATTGAGGGTTTTTATTTCAATTTGTACTGCGGATAGAAGTGGGGGGGTAGTGAAAATGTAGGGTTGGCATTGAGGGGTTTTATTTCAATTTGTACTGCGGATAGAAGTGGGGGGGTAGTGAAAATGTAGGGTTGGCATTGAGGGTTTTTATTTCAATTTGTACTGCGGATAGAAGTGGGGGGGTAGTGAAAATGTAGGGTTGGCATTGAGGGTTTTTATTTCAATTTGTACTGCGGATAGAAGTGGGGGGGTAGTGAAAATGTAGGGTTGGCATTGAGGGTTTTTATACCAATTAGTACTGCGGATAGGAGTGGGTGGGTAGTGAAAATGTAGGGTTGGCATTGAGGGTTTTTATTTCAATTTGTACTGCGGATAGGAGTGGGTGGGTAGTGAAAATGTAGGGTTGGCATTGAGGGTTTTTATTTCAATTTGTACTGCGGATAGAAGTGGGGGGGTAGTGAAAATGTAGGGTTGGCATTGAGGGTTTTTATTTCAATTTGTACTGCGGATAGAAGTGGGGGGGTAGTGAAAATGTAGGGTTGGCATTGAGGGTTTTTATACCAATTAGTACTGCGGATAGGAGTGGGTGGGTAGTGAAAATGTAGGGTGGCATTGAGGGTTTTTATTTCAATTTGTACTGCGGATAGGAGTGGGTGGGTAGTGAAAATGTAGGGTTGGCATTGAGGGTTTTTATTTCAATTTGTACTGCGGATAGAAATGGGGGGGTAGTGAAAATGTAGGGTTGGCATTGAGGGTTTTTATACCAATTAGTACTGCGGATAGGAGTGGGTGGGTAGTGAAAATGTAGGGTGGCATTGAGGGTTTTTATTTCAATTTGTACTGCGGATAGGAGTGGGTGGGTAGTGAAAATGTAGGGTTGGCATTGAGGGTTTTTATTTCAATTTGTACTGCGGATAGAAGTGGGGGGGTAGTGAAAATGTAGGGTTGGCATTGAGGGTTTTTATTTCAATTTGTACTGCGGATAGAAGTGGGGGGGTAGTGAAAATGTAGGGTTGGCATTGAGGGTTTTTATACCAATTAGTACTGCGGATAGGAGTGGGTGGGTAGTGAAAATGTAGGGTTGGCATTGAGGGTTTTTATTTCAATTTGTACTGCGGATAGGAGTGGGTGGGTAGTGAAAATGTAGGGTTGGCATTGAGGGTTTTAATTTCAATTTGTACTGCGGATAGAAGTGGGGGGGTAGTGAAAATGTAGGGTTGGCATTGAGGGTTTTTATTTCAATTTGTACTGCGGATAGAAGTGGGGGGGTAGTGAAAATGTAGGGTTGGCATTGAGGGTTTTTATACCAATTAGTACTGCGGATAGGAGTGGGTGGGTAGTGAAAATGTAGGGTGGCATTGAGGGTTTTTATTTCAATTTGTACTGCGGATAGGAGTGGGTGGGTAGTGAAAATGTAGGGTTGGCATTGAGGGTTTTTATTTCAATTTGTACTGCGGATAGAAGTGGGGGGGTAGTGAAAATGTAGGGTTGGCATTGAGGGTTTTTATACCAATTAGTACTGCGGATAGGAGTGGGTGGGTAGTGAAAATGTAGGGTGGCATTGAGGGTTTTTATTTCAATTTGTACTGCGGATAGGAGTGGGTGGGTAGTGAAAATGTAGGGTTGGCATTGAGGGTTTTTATTTCAATTTGTACTGCGGATAGAAGTGGGGGGGTAGTGAAAATGTAGGGTTGGCATTGAGGGTTTTTATTTCAATTTGTACTGCGGATAGAAGTGGGGGGGTAGTGAAAATGTAGGGTTGGCATTGAGGGTTTTTATACCAATTAGTACTGCGGATAGGAGTGGGTGGGTAGTGAAAATGTAGGGTGGGCATTGAGGGTTTTTATTTCAATTTGAACTGCGGATAGGAGTGGGTGGGTAGTGAAAATGTAGGGTTGGCATTGAGGGTTTTTATTTCAATTTGTACTGCGGATAGAAGTGGGGGGGTAGTGAAAATGTAGGGTTGGCATTGAGGGTTTTTATACCAATTAGTACTGCGGATAGGAGTGGGTGGGTAGTGAAAATGTAGGGTTGGCATTGAGGGTTTTTATTTCAATTTGTACTGCGGATAGGAGTGGGTGGGTAGTGAAAATGTAGGGTTGGCATTGAGGGTTTTTATTTCAATTTGTACTGCGGATAGAAGTGGGGGGGTAGTGAAAATGTAGGGTTGGCATTGAGGGTTTTTATTTCAATTTGTACTGCGGATAGAAGTGGGGGGGTAGTGAAAATGTAGGGTTGGCATTGAGGGTTTTTATACCAATTAGTACTGCGGATAGGAGTGGGTGGGTAGTGAAAATGTAGGGTGGCATTGAGGGTTTTTATTTCAATTTGTACTGCGGATAGGAGTGGGTGGGTAGTGAAAATGTAGGGTTGGCATTGAGGGTTTTTATTTCAATTTGTACTGCGGATAGAAGTGGGGGGGTAGTGAAAATGTAGGGTTGGCATTGAGGGTTTTTATACCAATTAGTACTGCGGATAGGAGTGGGTGGGTAGTGAAAATGTAGGGTGGCATTGAGGGTTTTTATTTCAATTTGTACTGCGGATAGGAGTGGGTGGGTAGTGAAAATGTAGGGTTGGCATTGAGGGTTTTTATTTCAATTTGTACTGCGGATAGAAGTGGGGGGGTAGTGAAAATGTAGGGTTGGCATTGAGGGTTTTTATTTCAATTTGTACTGCGGATAGAAGTGGGGGGGTAGTGAAAATGTAGGGTTGGCATTGAGGGTTTTTATACCAATTAGTACTGCGGATAGGAGTGGGTGGGTAGTGAAAATGTAGGGTGGGCATTGAGGGTTTTTATTTCAATTTGTACTGCGGATAGGAGTGGGTGGGTAGTGAAAATGTAGGGTTGGCATTGAGGGTTTTTATTTCAATTTGTACTGCGGATAGAAGTGGGGGGGTAGTGAAAATGTAGGGTTGGCATTGAGGGTTTTTATACCAATTAGTACTGCGGATAGGAGTGGGTGGGTAGTGAAAATGTAGGGTGGCATTGAGGGTTTTTATTTCAATTTGTACTGCGGATAGGAGTGGGTGGGTAGTGAAAATGTAGGGTTGGCATTGAGGGTTTTTATTTCAATTTGTACTGCGGATAGGAGTGGGTGGGTAGTGAAAATGTAGGGTTGGCATTGAGGGTTTTTATTTCAATTTGTACTGCGGATAGAAGTGGGGGGGTAGTGAAAATGTAGGGTTGGCATTGAGGGTTTTTATTTCAATTTGTACTGCGGATAGAAGTGGGGGGGTAGTGAAAATGTAGGGTTGGCATTGAGGGTTTTTATACCAATTAGTACTGCGGATAGGAGTGGGTGGGTAGTGAAAATGTAGGGTGGCATTGAGGGTTTTTATTTCAATTTGTACTGCGGATAGGAGTGGGTGGGTAGTGAAAATGTAGGGTTGGCATTGAGGGTTTTTATTTCAATTTGTACTGCGGATAGAAGTGGGGGGGTAGTGAAAATGTAGGGTTGGCATTGAGGGTTTTTATTTCAATTTGTACTGCGGATAGAAGTGGGGGGGTAGTGAAAATGTAGGGTTGGCATTGAGGGTTTTTATACCAATTAGTACTGCGGATAGGAGTGGGTGGGTAGTGAAAATGTAGGGTGGCATTGAGGGTTTTTATTTCAATTTGTACTGCGGATAGGAGTGGGTGGGTAGTGAAAATGTAGGGTTGGCATTGAGGGTTTTTATTTCAATTTGTACTGCGGATAGGAGTGGGTGGGTAGTGAAAATGTAGGGTTGGCATTGAGGGTTTTTATTTCAATTTGTACTGCGGATAGAAGTGGGGGGGTAGTGAAAATGTAGGGTTGGCATTGAGGGTTTTTATTTCAATTTGTACTGCGGATAGAAGTGGGGGGGTAGTGAAAATGTAGGGTTGGCATTGAGGGTTTTTATACCAATTAGTACTGCGGATAGGAGTGGGTGGGTAGTGAAAATGTAGGGTGGCATTGAGGGTTTTTATTTCAATTTGTACTGCGGATAGGAGTGGGTGGGTAGTGAAAATGTAGGGTTGGCATTGAGGGTTTTTATTTCAATTTGTACTGCGGATAGAAGTGGGGGGGTAGTGAAAATGTAGGGTTGGCATTGAGGGTTTTTATTTCAATTTGTACTGCGGATAGAAGTGGGGGGGTAGTGAAAATGTAGGGTTGGCATTGAGGGTTTTTATACCAATTAGTACTGCGGATAGGAGTGGGTGGGTAGTGAAAATGTAGGGTGGCATTGAGGGTTTTTATTTCAATTTGTACTGCGGATAGGAGTGGGTGGGTAGTGAAAATGTAGGGTTGGCATTGAGGGTTTTTATTTCAATTTGTACTGCGGATAGGAGTGGGTGGGTAGTGAAAATGTAGGGTTGGCATTGAGGGTTTTTATTTCAATTTGTACTGCGGATAGAAGTGGGGGGGTAGTGAAAATGTAGGGTTGGCATTGAGGGTTTTTATTTCAATTTGTACTGCGGATAGAAGTGGGGGGGTAGTGAAAATGTAGGGTTGGCATTGAGGGTTTTTATACCAATTAGTACTGCGGATAGGAGTGGGTGGGTAGTGAAAATGTAGGGTGGCATTGAGGGTTTTTATTTCAATTTGTACTGCGGATAGGAGTGGGTGGGTAGTGAAAATGTAGGGTTGGCATTGAGGGTTTTTATTTCAATTTGTACTGCGGATAGAAGTGGGGGGGTAGTGAAAATGTAGGGTTGGCATTGAGGGTTTTTATTTCAATTTGTACTGCGGATAGAAGTGGGGGGGTAGTGAAAATGTAGGGTTGGCATTGAGGGTTTTTATACCAATTAGTACTGCGGATAGGAGTGGGTGGGTAGTGAAAATGTAGGGTGGGCATTGAGGGTTTTTATTTCAATTTGTACTGCGGATAGGAGTGGGTGGGTAGTGAAAATGTAGGGTTGGCATTGAGGGTTTTTATTTCAATTTGTACTGCGGATAGAAGTGGGGGGGTAGTGAAAATGTAGGGTTGGCATTGAGGGTTTTTATACCAATTAGTACTGCGGATAGGAGTGGGTGGGTAGTGAAAATGTAGGGTGGCATTGAGGGTTTTTATTTCAATTTGTACTGCGGATAGGAGTGGGTGGGTAGTGAAAATGTAGGGTTGGCATTGAGGGTTTTTATTTCAATTTGTACTGCGGATAGGAGTGGGTGGGTAGTGAAAATGTAGGGTTGGCATTGAGGGTTTTTATTTCAATTTGTACTGCGGATAGAAGTGGGGGGGTAGTGAAAATGTAGGGTTGGCATTGAGGGTTTTTATACCAATTAGTACTGCGGATAGGAGTGGGTGGGTAGTGAAAATGTAGGGTGGCATTGAGGGTTTTTATTTCAATTTGTACTGCGGATAGGAGTGGGTGGGTAGTGAAAATGTAGGGTTGGCATTGAGGGTTTTTATTTCAATTTGTACTGCGGATAGGAGTGGGTGGGTAGTGAAAATGTAGGGTTGGCATTGAGGGTTTTTATTTCAATTTGTACTGCGGATAGGAGTGGGTGGGTAGTGAAAATGTAGGGTTGGCATTGAGGGTTTTTATTTCAATTTGTACTGCGGATAGAAGTGGGGGGGTAGTGAAAATGTAGGGTTGGCATTGAGGGTTTTTATACCAATTAGTACTGCGGATAGGAGTGGGTGGGTAGTGAAAATGTAGGGTGGCATTGAGGGTTTTTATTTCAATTTGTACTGCGGATAGGAGTGGGTGGGTAGTGAAAATGTAGGGTTGGCATTGAGGGTTTTTATTTCAATTTGTACTGCGGATAGAAGTGGGGGGGTAGTGAAAATGTAGGGTTGGCATTGAGGGTTTTTATACCAATTAGTACTGCGGATAGGAGTGGGTGGGTAGTGAAAATGTAGGGTGGCATTGAGGGTTTTTATTTCAATTTGTACTGCGGATAGGAGTGGGTGGGTAGTGAAAATGTAGGGTTGGCATTGAGGGTTTTTATTTCAATTTGTACTGCGGATAGGAGTGGGTGGGTAGTGAAAATGTAGGGTTGGCATTGAGGGTTTTTATTTCAATTTGTACTGCGGATAGGAGTGGGTGGGTAGTGAAAATGTAGGGTTGGCATTGAGGGTTTTTATTTCAATTTGTACTGCGGATAGGAGTGGGTGGGTAGTGAAAATGTAGGGTTGGCATTGAGGGTTTTTATTTCAATTTGTACTGCGGATAGGAGTGGGTGGGTAGTGAAAATGTAGGGTTGGCATTGAGGGTTTTTATTTCAATTTGTACTGCGGATAGAAGTGGGGGGGTAGTGAAAATGTAGGGTTGGCATTGAGGGTTTTTATACCAATTAGTACTGCGGATAGGAGTGGGTGGGTAGTGAAAATGTAGGGTGGCATTGAGGGTTTTTATTTCAATTTGTACTGCGGATAGGAGTGGGTGGGTAGTGAAAATGTAGGGTTGGCATTGAGGGTTTTTATTTCAATTTGTACTGCGGATAGGAGTGGGTGGGTAGTGAAAATGTAGGGTTGGCATTGAGGGTTTTTATTTCAATTTGTACTGCGGATAGGAGTGGGTGGGTAGTGAAAATGTAGGGTTGGCATTGAGGGTTTTTATTTCAATTTGTACTGCGGATAGAAGTGGGGGGGTAGTGAAAATGTAGGGTTGGCATTGAGGGTTTTTATACCAATTAGTACTGCGGATAGGAGTGGGTGGGTAGTGAAAATGTAGGGTGGCATTGAGGGTTTTTATTTCAATTTGTACTGCGGATAGGAGTGGGTGGGTAGTGAAAATGTAGGGTTGGCATTGAGGGTTTTTATTTCAATTTGTACTGCGGATAGGAGTGGGTGGGTAGTGAAAATGTAGGGTTGGCATTGAGGGTTTTTATTTCAATTTGTACTGCGGATAGGAGTGGGTGGGTAGTGAAAATGTAGGGTTGGCATTGAGGGTTTTTATTTCAATTTGTACTGCGGATAGAAGTGGGGGGGTAGTGAAAATGTAGGGTTGGCATTGAGGGTTTTTATACCAATTAGTACTGCGGATAGGAGTGGGTGGGTAGTGAAAATGTAGGGTGGCATTGAGGGTTTTTATTTCAATTTGTACTGCGGATAGGAGTGGGTGGGTAGTGAAAATGTAGGGTTGGCATTGAGGGTTTTTATTTCAATTTGTACTGCGGATAGGAGTGGGTGGGTAGTGAAAATGTAGGGTTGGCATTGAGGGTTTTTATTTCAATTTGTACTGCGGATAGGAGTGGGTGGGTAGTGAAAATGTAGGGTTGGCATTGAGGGTTTTTATTTCAATTTGTACTGCGGATAGGAGTGGGTGGGTAGTGAAAATGTAGGGTTGGCATTGAGGGTTTTTATTTCAATTTGTACTGCGGATAGAAGTGGGGGGGTAGTGAAAATGTAGGGTTGGCATTGAGGGTTTTTATACCAATTAGTACTGCGGATAGGAGTGGGTGGGTAGTGAAAATGTAGGGTGGGCATTGAGGGTTTTTATTTCAATTTGTACTGCGGATAGGAGTGGGTGGGTAGTGAAAATGTAGGGTGGGCATTGCAGGTTTTTATACCAATTAGTACTGCGGATAGGAGTGGGTGGGTAGTGAAAATGTAGGGTGGGCATTGCGAGTATTTATTTCAATCTGTACTGCGGATAGGAGTGGGTGGTAAGTGAGTTGCAATTTGTACTGCGAGGAGAAGTGGGTGAAGAATCGCGATGCAAATATGCAATAAAATTATAACTCCCGTGAAACGAAGTTGAATTTGATGTCGTGCATATTCAACTCATTGTTATTAAAATTAATCTTGTAAAGAGAAAAGGATTTAACTTTAAAATAAATATTTGATAATTCATTTATTAGCTAATATAAAATTGGAGAAAGCTAATGAAATCGACTTAAATGAAATAAAAGTAGACTAAATTCATTTTAATCGTATTCCAAAAACATTTTCTACTAAGGTAAATGCTTCAAAATGTCACATGTTAAATCAACCTTAAATGTCACGTAATACGTTTTTGGGTCGTATATTTTATTAATTTATACACTAATCCGACAATCACTTCGTACAAAATCGTTAAAAATTGAAAAAGCACTTTAACCTTTGAATTAATTTTGGTCTAACTGGATTGAATCGTAAAATATCATGATAGAATTTATTTATCTTCTTTAAGAACGTAAATCCGTTTTGAGAAAAGAAAGGAAATTATTTTTAAACTGATTCGATATATTCTTATACTTATCGTTTTAAAGATTAGATAGATGTTGGTCCAAGAGGGTTTGAGAGAGGGGTTCGCTGTACCCCCTTCTTTACGAAGAGCGTGCGGATTTAAAATTAAAAGCTTTTCCAAAGAAATCGAATCTGCTCTCTTACGTCGCCTCTCGAAGGGGATTTCACTTTTCAAAGAGAGGCGATTAACCCATTTCCTCTTTGGAATTGATGAATGATGATTCCCCATTGTGAGAGAGTTGGCCCGAGAAATAGATGGTTTTAGCAAAACGACCGAAGACTTTGCCTTCTCCCCGCCTTTGCTTTCGCTTTCTTTTTAGCTTGGTTTCTCGACGGAAAGAACCCAATACTCCCAAAAGGAAGGATTACGTTCACATTGAATCGAGAATAATTTATATTTGCTTTTGACATTATTTAATGTTTACATTTGCTTTTAACATTATTTTTGTTTACATTTGCTTTTGACATTATTTTAATGTTTAAATTTGCTTTTAATATTATTTTTGTTTACATTTGCTTTTGACATTATTTTAATGTTTAAATTTGCTTTTAATATTATTTTTATGTTTACATTTGCTTTTAATATTATTTTTATGTTTACATTTGCTTTTAATATTATTTTTATGTTTACATTCGCTTTTAATATTATTTTTTTTGTTTAAATTTGCTTTTGACATTATTTAATGTTTACATTTGCTTTTAATATTATTTTAATGTTTAAATTTGCTTTTAATATTATTTGTGTTTACATTTGCTTTTAATATTATTTTTGTTTACATTTGCTTTTAACAATTTTTTTATACTTACATTTGCTTTTAACAATTTTTTTTAAGTTTACATTTGCTTTTAACATTATTATTAGGTTTACATTTACTATTAATATTATTTATATGTTAACATTGGCTTTTAATATTATTTTTATGCTTACATTTGCTTTTAACATAATTTTTATGCTTGGGTCATTTTATTAGTAATAGTATCTGAGAATCTTACGCGTTAATTTTATGCGTTTTCTCCAGTTGATGTTTAGGGTTGGAAGATAAATTTCTCAAACGGTAAATAATTTTTTTTAACATACTATGAAGTACACGTATTAAAAGAAATCTTATTAAAAAGCATTATTGAAATTCACACATAAAGGATAATTAATATTAAAAAATCTTAAGGGAAATGCCCCATAGACAACCGTTTGGCCATGTTTTTGACAATACCAAATGGAAATTTTCCCATTGAAAATAACATAGGAATCTGACCAATTTTTAAAAAAAAATTAGATTTTTGAAAATGCTAAAAATATAAATAGATAAATAATGAAAAAGTTCGAAATTGATTAAATTTTTACCCTTAAAATTGGTCAGATTCCCATGTTATATTCAATGGGAAAATTTCCATTTTGTGTTGTCAAAAACATTTTTGGTTGCCATGGCCAAACGGTTGCCTATGGAGACATTTCCCTTTAGGATTTTTCAAGTTACACGAAGGTCTACCAAACCCCCGAGTTTGAACAAAATCGGTGGGTTTCACTTAAGGGATGTCACCTTGTAAGTGTGAACGATACCGTCAGGCAAGACGATGGTGTGTTAAGGGATAACGAGAGCCGGTCTTCGAGGCGCTGTGGGCATCGGATTTCCACCTACCCTCGTTCGAGCCATGTTCCAGCCAATAAGATAATCTAGCCTCTTCTTTTAATAAGGGACGCGGCGGTAGAAGGCTTAAACGGCTTAAGTCTGGCTGTGGCGGTGGAAGACTCAAGAACGGACTCGGAAACCAAGTTGGCCAAGTGAAAAGGCAGATAGTCTATAGGCCAAGGCTTAGCGGGGCGCTTTGTTACCGGAGGGGTCCTATTTTTCATCCGTGGCATGGTGGCGGCTTCAACGACAGAAAGGGTCCTGCCTCCTCGGATCCCCGAGTCATTTCTCTCATGAATATTTAGATGCGCGAGGTGATGTCAGGGAATGTATACCCGCGCCCTTAGGGTCGAAAAGCCTGAACCAACTACCGAGTGCCAAATGGAAAGTTGGGTAATAGGGAGTCTCGTGTAATTATCACGCCAAGAATTTTCGGAATGCAAATTTTTTGTTAACCGCTTAATTATAAAATGAATGATAATTGTATTTGTCTAACCTTTCTGCTTTTGCAGGCTATGGTGTCATTTTAGGTATTATATAAACGAAGGTATGGTTTTGCGCTATTGAAATCGGGTAACCGTAACGGTTTTCCGTTTTAAGGAATTGCTTGGGCTGTGACATTTGTGGGTATTTGAGTTTTGTTTCTTTTGACTAAGTTTGGTGGGTTATTATTGATTTGGATCGGGTGTTGTGGGAATTATAATGGACTTGGATTGGGTGCTGTCACTGCTGTGGTAATTATTATTAATTTTATTTAGCTGTTGTGTTAATTATTTATTTAGATCGGGTGTTGTGGGAATTATTATCGATTTGGGAGGGGTGTTGTGGGAATTATGATTGATTTGGGATCGAGTGTTGGGGGAATTATTATTGATTTTGGTTTTGGATGTTGCGGGAATTATTATTCATTTTGGTTTTGGATGTTGCGGGAATTATTATTGATTTGGTTTTGGGTATTGTGGGAATTATTATTTATTAGGTTTTTGGGTATTGCGGAAACTATTATTGATTTGGTTTTTGATGTTGTGGGACTTATTATTGATTTAAGATCGCGTGTTGTGGGACTTATTATTAATTCTGTTTTTGTATATTGTGTGAATTATAACGGTTTTTGGTTTTGGGTATTGTGGGAATTATTATTAGACGCCAGTTGAATTAACTTTGGGTCGTGTTTGGTACGGAACATTATTATTGGTCCTAGCCTGTACGAGGACACAATGAGCGAGTGATAAAGGACGGGATCGGATTGGACCAAAATAAATGAATATGGGAAGAAATTTGAAACCAAAAAGAAAAATACGTAGCCTTTGAAATTATTAACGAATCTCTGGTGGTGTCCAACGGCCTCATTTCATTCCTTCGATAATCCCTTCGACAAAGACGACCGGGTGCCGGAAAAATCAAGAAAAAAAAGGACAGGGAAAAGGAAAAGGACAGTTTTGTTTGGAGTAAAAGCGCGGAGGACAAAGGACAAATGCGTCGGCTTAAAATTGGATTAATTTCGAGTTCATTAAAAAGCCCCTCAAAATCGTAACAGGCGGCCGAATAGGAGGAGATACTGAACCTTTTGAATAAATAATAGACAGATTTTTAAACGGAAGAGGACGCTTTTTGATTTCCCATTCTGGCCACCAGGGAACGGAATCGCGTACGCTCATTTTATCGCAGTTTCGTTTTCGCTCGTTGTTCCTTGTTTTTAGCCCTGAAACGATTTATTAAGGTATTTGTTTCGTTTCGAATTTGGTCCGAAACAAGCGACAATACACTGAAGGGTTTTAAAGTCGTAAAGGGGATTAATAGTAAGAGGCTGCTTTAAATTTGCCGTTTTCCTGGTTAAGATATTCCTATTATCTTCGAAATTAAGATTCTTTACTAGCTTAATGGTCGAAAAAAAATTTATATTTTAAAAGTTTGTTCATTTTGATCAAACTTAGGAGCTGCTCGTGTTAATTCGTCTTCGGAGATTAATATAGAATTCGCCGTGTGTACCAGGGGACCAATTTATTATTTTTACAAAAGTTGGCGGGCGTTGTTACCAAGCGACCAAAACGTAATTTCATAAATCATGTAATGGAACTATCGCCAGTACAATATTTGTTTGAGCTTTGAGAGTCAAATTTAAATCTTTACCTTTGTTATGAGCAGTAATAAACCTAAAAAGCAGTTATTAATTTGTTAATTTAATATTGATATAAAAAATGTCCAATTTGATTTAAAACATACCGCGTTGTTTATGGTATATTGAAAATAAATAAACTTACCAAAAATATTAATTAGAAGCTAATATAGTTTACGTAAAATAAATCCTCTTATTCTGAATAAAAAAAACTTACCAGAAATATTAATTATAAGCTAACATAGTTTACGTAAAATAAATCCTCTTATTCTGAATAAAAAAAACTTACCAGAAATATTAATTATAAGCTAACATAGTTTGCGTAAAATAAATACTCGTATTCTGAATAAAAAAACTTACCAAAAATATTAATTATAAGCTAACATAATTTACGTAAAATAAATACTCGTTTTCTGAATAAATAAAATTACCAAAAATATTAACAACAAGCTAACATATTTTGCGTAAAATAAATATTCTGAATAAATAAAATTACCAAAAATATTAACAACAAGCTATCATATTTTCGTAAAATTAATTTCTGAATGAATAAAATTACCAAAAATATTTATTAAAAGTTAACATATTAATAAATATTCAGAGTAAATAAATTTACCTAAATAATTTATTAATTAGAAGTTAACATATTTTACGTAAAATAAATATTGAGAATAAATATATTTATCCAAATAATTTATTACAAGTAATATAAATTTTAAAAGTTGTGAACGCAAGCGACCTAAAATAATTTGTTCCTTAATTTGAGCTATATTTATTTAAAACAATCTGGTGGTATATAAAAAAAATTGTGCCGTTACATACGTTTTCGAGTATATTTTAAATAAAAACTAGAAAAATGTGATATTGTTTTAAATAATGCGGAAACAAAACTGTCCGGGTTTTGCTCATGGAATAATTGTGCTTAGTCGAGCGTGATTTAACTGTCGCCATTTTCTAATCACTTTTGGTATATCATTACGTAACTTACCACATTTTTCCTGTTAATGTTTTTGATTGAACTACCCGAATGAAAGGGTTTTCGAAATCAGTTCGTATTTGTAGTTTCTTGGATTATGTTGCGTAAAATGTTATCATGTTTCTGGTTTGGAATCCAATGTAAGTTGAAAAAATATTATTGAATTCTATTTTATTCGCAGGCCCCCAAGAGGTCCTATAATTCCTGTAAAATCCTATATTTTCAAAAATGTCCTATAACATCCTATATTTTTAGCAAAATCACCAAAAGTCCTATAAAATGATATAATTTCGATGTTTTGCCCATTTCAAATCCCGCCACTCAGTTAAATTGTTAGATTTAGCTATAGAATAAATTTCTATACCAAGTCATTCTAGTCTATACTTTTGTTATTGTTAACATGGTTAGCTACTAGTCTATACTTTTGTGATAAAATGGTTAAATAGTTTCTATTTTTTTGTTTTAAATGCATAAAGTTAGTAAGTTAAATAGCATATATAGTCCTATAAAATCCTATAATTTTGAAAAAAATAGTCCTATAAAGTCCTATATTTTAAGAAATATAGTACTTTTTTCCTATAAAAATTTTAAGATAATAATAATAAGCAGCTAGGCTAATACCGAAGGCACCACCTTAGGTTTAAGTCAGCAAGCGACTTTTAAAGCCATTAATTCAGGTGACCGGGTTAATTTGAGGTGGGGGCTCTGTATTCGATATAATAATAATAATAATAGTCAGCTAGGCAAATAGCCACTTGAGGCAACACCTTAGACCCAAAACATCGATTTATATAATTTTTATCCTTACTACGTAGCGTTAACGTTGCAAATATAATCTTAACTTTATATTTAATGAAACTGTTACATTCTCTTGAAAGTGAAAATATTTTTATCTTCCTTTAATTTTTAAATTGGGTGAAAATATTCGGTCGTTTTATTTTTTATTCGTGATATTTTTTGAATATGTAATTTCCTGGCACTTCTCTTCAAACAAAATCAATGTTAACAGCGAGCGAGGCTTGCAGAGTCTGTCGTTGGGGGGCGCTAACGTAAAGTCATAGAGTGGTTCCACCCCATTTGCTTTCGACATTTCAGCCGCGCGATTTTTTTTTGGGCCAGTGTTCCTCAATCGAGACTTTCGCAGGAACAGCTTGCAAAGAAACCGCAAAGTTTCACTTTTTTCTCTTGTCAAACGACTTGAGAACAATTGATTTCTTAAACCAAATCGCCTGTTAGAGAAGCTTAATTTAGTTTCTCGCGCATGACCGTAATTTTTTACGTTTTGTTTCGCGGTTGAATTGTAAGTAATAGCGCGAGTAATAACGGCAGGCCGGATGGCTGTTCGCTTACTAACGTAAAAGATTTCAATCATGGCTTATGAGTTATTGTGGGTTGGCTTAAAGAAAATTTCTGAGTAAGCTGAAACGTACGTTTTCAATTTTTAATTTGATTATTTGTTCTAACTTTATAGACTAGGAAGTTTAAATTAACTACGAACTTTACAATATCGTAAAATAACATACTAACCTCAACTATGTCAATTACCCAAAATTTTCACCGAACTTATTTTCAGAGCTATTGCGCAATCAAGGTTTAGCTCTTAGCACAGCGCCCCCTAGTGTTTAAATATGTTCTTGACGAAATTGGAGCTGAGCGAGAATGTGTGTGTCGAAAAAGTGATCTATCACAAAATTATCATTAAATCAACAGTCGGCTCTATCATTGCCACCTGTATTATGAAAAGGCCCTTGTTATTAGAGAAGGCAATGAATCTATCCGATTTAAAAAAAATGACTTGACTGGAGATCGTGGTGCCATCTATTAATGGAAAAGTAAGCTAAGATTCAAAATAGCGAAACGATAACGTCGTCAGAGAACCATTATAGAGTATTATAATTAGACAACTTATACTCTACTTACAATTGTTAGTGGACTTTAACCTAAATCATATATCCAATTTAAAATATATTGTTAAAAATTTCTATAAATTAAGTTACCAAAATAGCCAATCAACGCGAGGGGTACTTTGATGCCCCTCCTTTTGGGTCAAAATGTAGCGTAAGCATCTTGTTTTGATTCCGACGCTAGCGACATCTGTTGAAAAAAGAGCTATTTAACGTCGAGCCGACACTAGCTTTAAAGCAAATTGTTATTATGTTACTTATGACTTGATATAATATTCACAAATAAATCTCAGTTATAGAGTAAAAATAATTTAAAATATACTACATGAGACTCCACTTAATTAAATTCGAAAATCGCATTACCCATATATAAATTTCAGCTCTGATAACCTGATATACTCTTAAAAAACAACTCAATCGGAACTCGAAAATATTGGGGATTCAAAGGGGGGCAACACAGCGCAATCCTGGTTCTCACCGCGCTGCCTAGCGGGCAAAAGAGGAAACGTCTTCTTAAAATTCCAAAATCGATATTGAAATGATTATTTCCTACACTCCTACACTTCTAGTTCTATATTTTTCACCCGCTGATCCCTAAGCCAGAGCTGTCTTTCGCGTCGGGGGGGGGGGGGGGGTGCGAAAGGGGAGAACCGATTTTTGAAAAGAAAAAAAATAAAGTCGAAATCTGTGTTTGACAACAAGAAGAAATTTGCGAGCTCACAAAAACGTGGCAGTCATTGCTAAGCCTATCAAGAGCTATTTCTTAAAGTAGGAAGCGTTTTTCGAGAAGAGTTCGGGATATGTATCTCTTTTCTTCCATACACCCGGACTAGGGATGCTGATTTTCTCCACTGAGTCCGCTTACATTGTGTCTCGGTTTCGGTGTCTCTCTCGACTGGTTTTTCTTCTTATTGTGCCTTTTTTAATATTCCTACTCTTGTTCGGGTGTGTTAAACTTATGCATTGTCGTTGGGGTTGTAGTAGATGTTGTAGAATCGTTGTCTCCCACTTACTGAAATTTATTTTTAATCAGTTTTAATTTAGTTCCCATAAATGAACTAAAATGGGTTTAAAATTATGATAAGTTAGGGATTAGAGTTGTTAATTTTCCGGAAAATTGAAATGCGGAAAAATTTCCGGAAAAATAAGAAATTGAAACCTAAATTAGTTTTTAAGGGTTTTTAATGATTTTATCTTTCTATCGATATAAAATGTTTCATAACAGTAAACATACTACAAAACATTAATAATGTTACATTGTTATTCAGTTTAAACTAGTCTAGAGGTTTAGTTTTACTTTTAGATTCGAAAAAATGAGGCGAAAATGCCGCTTTATTTAAATTTGCAAATAATATATTAGACTAATCATGAAATTAAAACGTTTTTATGTCAAAGGAAGCTGAAAATTAAAATATAAAATGATAACGTCGTCAGAGAGCCATTGTAGAGTATTATAGTTAGACAGCTTTAACATAAATTATATATCCCAGGTAAAAATATTGATAATAATTGCTGTAATTTCTGTTATTGACAAATTTACAAACGATCCAATCAACGCGAGCTGCATCTATAAGTACCGCCTTTTTTATTTCAACGCTAGCGACATCTATTGAATAAAGAACTAAATAGGAAAAGCTAGTTTGTTTATTTATTTGTTGTCAGGTTACGATGATGTCGGTTAAAAAGCGTTTTTGATCTGAAATATTAAAATAAATCGCTTCAGAGATTAAGCTACTGTTTATATTAATCAATTTTAATTGATAATACTCGATCAAAAATTATCTAGCGAATGAGATTCCTAGTCATCGTTACCCGGAAGTTACACTTACAAGGAGACTACCCGAGGTGGTTATCACTGATTTTGTTGAAACTCGGGGGTTAGGTAGACCTTATGGTAGTATGAAAATTGCCAAAGGGAAAAGTTACAATGGGCTTTAGTTTTCCCATGGCAACCGAAAATGTTTTTGATCTCTCAAAACAAAAAAATTCCCATTTAAAAAATCATGCGATTTTCTCGGTTTCACAGGGTACTTACTTACTTAAAAAATTTAAAAAAAATAAATTTTCAAAACATACCCAAAAAGATGAATTTGACCGATTTTGGGTAAAATTGATCAATTTTGGTTAAATTTTAACCAAATTTGGGTAACCGAGAAAATTCCATGCTTTTTTAAATGGAGAGGTCAAAAACATTTTCGGTTGCCATGGGAAAACTAAAGCCCATTGCAACTTTTCACTTTGGCAATTTTCATACTACCATAAGGTCTACCTATCCCCCGAGTTTCAACAAAATCGGTGATAACCACCTCGGGTAGTCTCCTTGTTAGTACCACTTTCACTTGTGAAATTCATAATTTGTTTTGCTGTTAACAAGGCTTAAAGGCCCTTTAACAAACAGTTGGGACTTTATTTAAACGATAGTCATAATTAAATCGATGGTTATCGTTCGTTCAGCTTGGAATTTAAGTATAAATCTTGCTAGTTATTTCTCAAGTTAAGTTTTATTTAAATAACGACCAATTATTTAAGAAAACTTCATTAAAGGGATTGTCAGAAATATTTAAAGCCATATTATATAAAGTATTGGAGCTTCACACCAAATACCCGCTGTTCTTTTCAATTTAAGTAACCTTCAATATCAAATTAATGGTGATTAATAATATTATTGTTGCGCGTTAGCCCTTAGCAGATTTCAAATCATCAATATTATTATAATATTAATAATAATAATAATATGGCTTTATTGTGGATATCCAACTCAGTTGTAACAACTGATTTCCAGTTGGGTCCAAAGATAAAAATACAGAAAGAAAAATTACATAATGTATAAAATTAGGTTTTATATTAAAATTTTAAAACAAAATCTCGAATAAAAGATTTAAATACAGTGAGAGATGTATTTGATGATATGAAGTTTGCTGGAAGAGAATTCCACAACGAGATTCCCCTATATTTAGGACTGACCTTTCGAAATAGGGGTGACAGGTTATCAGGATAGTACGCAACGGCCCTGTTCATAGTGCCATACTTAAGAATGGAGGCGACACGCGTAAACCGATCAGAGACATATTCTGGTACTTGTTTATAGTGGACTTTGTACATAAATATAAGTAAGTAAAAAACTTATCTCTGTTTGATTGTAAGCCACTGAACGATGGATCTTGCGTCAGTGGCGGAAGAATGACGTTTGGCTCCAATAATAATTATCCACACATTGCGTGCGCTCCGTTATGTCGGTGGCCAACCTGTTTCCGCACATTTTCTCGGTTTGTCAAGAAAATCTTGAAACTCGAGAAAAAGAAATCGGCTGGTAATGTAATTCTAAGCAGCTTATAAAAGTGAGTTGAATGCGCGAACACTTCGCTAGATGGCGCGATTCAATCCATATAGGGAACGGATTAGGGCTCCCGCATGCTGCCGCTTTTTCTCGCCCTCTCCGCTCATAATTTCTCGTGTTTCGAGCAGATTTTATTAGCATATATCGATTCGAGAAATTGGTTTTTTCCGTGGCTTGACGAGATAGGCTCGGCTGATTTTAAAATTTTCAAATCGCTCGACTTTGTAAACGTGCTCAGAATTCCGATAGATGTCTCTGTATCAAATCCGCCCAAATTCCTATATTTTATATTCTACGCCGCTTTGAGTCGCGTGACTTTTTGTGAAAAAATAACTTCAATAATGTTATTTTGTTTGTTGCATTACGCCTACTCTGGAGCTCTACTGGAATTACTCCGAAGCGTGTGGGAATTACAGATTTTGCTATTAAGATGCGACATTTCTGGCCTCTGTTTTTCGAAATATGCGCTAACAAGTTTAGAACTTCATTTGACTTTTTGACTTGATTTGAATTTATATTCTTGTTTTTGGTCTACATTGTCCTTTTCGATTCTTGCCATTTCAGCATGATCTTCCTAGGTTTTACTAATTTTAAATAATCCTGTTTATTTACGGAAAGTACAATACACGTTGTGTGTAACGCTAGTGACATACTGCGTGGATAAGATGTAACTAGGACTTAATCGAATGTAAGATATAAATATTTTAGCGGAACCAGTATTTATCGTACAGATCGGTACAACTTTCATATGTTTAACAGCTTATGTGCAAAGATCTTAGGCAAACGAAGTAAAATTATATAAAACAAGTTGGCAAGCCCAAAATAATTTTTCAGTGAAGCGTAACATATATGCACGGTTCTGTGGTAGAACGCTCACCTGTCGTGCAGGAGGGCTTGGGTTCGAATCGCGCCCGATAGTAACGCAAATTGAAAAAAATTTTACTACACCCAATGACAAAAAGAGGGCTCTTTTGGAAAAAGCTTTTCCCTAATTCCAAGAAACTGTGAACACGGTGGTCACACTTTGCCCCGAAAATGCGTACGCATTCGCAGTCCAGACAGACAGACCCACAGACAGACAGACCCACAGACAGACAGACAGACACGGTGATTGTAAAACCCCTGATAAAGGTAATAGTCCCCTCGGAGAGGTAAAAATTGTATTGTATAAAACTAAATATTTCAGGTGCCTATTTAAGTTTTACCAGAAGTTTTTAATATATGTCTTAAGAAAGAAAAGTATCGATTCCGTTTAGCGCGTATTTTCCACCCCAAATTGCGCTTATTAGAAAATCAATATTTCTTCTTCCCAAAACGTTGTTTTGAAAAATCAACGGCAGCCTGTGAAGGGACGTGTTTCAAACGAATATCATTAGCAAGATAGGTAGATGAATACTTAAAGATAAAGATATGTATTATATACTGCTTATATATATGAAGCTACGTTACATATTTACGCCAAAAACTGCAAAGAAAAATGTATACAACCAAAGATTTTTTTTATTTTCCAAGTCTTTATAAATCCATGTAGCAAACTGTTAAAGCAACTGTCGGCAATATCTGATCTAATCATAGAGTCTATCATGGCCACCTGCATTATGATAAGGCCTTTGTTATTAGAGATGGCAATGAATCTATCCGGTTCTTCGCAAAAATGATTTTACTGGAGAGCGTGGTGCCATCTATTAATGACAAAGGAAGCTAAACATCAATATAGCGAAACGATAACGTCGTCAGAGAACCATTATTGAGTATTTAGACAACTTATACTCTACTTAGTGGAATTTAACCAAAATTATATATCCCATATGAAATATATTGTAAAAAAATACTATAAATTAAGTTATTGTCAAATTTAAAACGAGCCAATGAACGCGAGGGGTACTTTTAGGTCCCGCCTTTTGGGTCAAAATGTAGCTAACCATCTTGTTTTGATTTCGACCCTAGCGACATCTGTTGAAAAAAGAGCTTCTTCACGTCGAGCCGACACTTGCTTTAAGTAAATTAATGGTATGAATGTAGATGGCGCTTTGATATGCAAGTGAGAAATCCGCAAAGGAAAATAGCCCTTCAATATAACTTAGTAACCATGACAGATCGGTTTTTCTAAAAATGTTAACGATACAATAAACACCATAAAAAAGACTTTTACACTGACTGGGCAGTTATTTTCTTAAATGTTTCTTTTTTTTCAAGCTATTATCGATTCATGGCATTCCAAAATCAAAAGGAGTGGAGAGGAAGGGAGATCGGTTTAGTTGAAAGTGCCAACAATTAGATCTTCGGTTTCTTTGGACCCTCTGATATTTTGATGGATGGTGTGGGGTTAATTGAGGTCAGTACTTACGTCCCCCGTTTGGCACCCCCTCTCTCCCTTAAACTGCCCACAACCGGAGATAGAGGGAAGCACGTCCTTTGATCCACGTCGCTCGAATTTTCCGATTCGTGGAGCTCGCTACCGAATGAGATGAGAGAGAGAGAGAGAGAGAGAGAATGAAGGTTTGGAACATCGGTTCTTGGCCATTTTTTATGAAGTCATCTAAAGCGTTAACAAGAAGGCAGATGTTCGGAGAGATGGTGTTAGAAAGCACGACGGCTCGCGGCCATCCCTTACTTACTCGCTGGCTTTCTTTTAAGTTACATCATATGATGGGAGCAGTCGGCATTCCAATCACGTTTCGGAGATGCGCTAGAGTTTAATGGATTTGCGCTTTAACCTGCCTAAATGGGAGAGATTGTTTGGCTTCATGCGCGGGTTTTTCTCGGCAGAGACGCGCTATGTTTGGCCAGAAAGAATTCGTTTCAATTTAGTTGGGTTGTGACTGGTGATATTTGGTTTTTGGTCGGGAATTGGCTTTATACATAATAATATCGACAATATACCAAACGTTGTTTGATCTGAGTACGTTGGATCAACGTTCTATCGAATGTGGGTTTGAACAAAACACGTTGGATCAACGTTCTATCAAATGTGGGTTTGAACAAAACACGTTGTATCAAGGTTCTAAAGAATGTTGTTCTGACCAAAGCACGTTGGATCAAAGTTCTATCAAATGTGGGTTTGAACAAAACACGTTGGATCAACGTTCTATCAAATGTGGTTTTGAACTGAGTACGTTGGATCAACGTTCTATCAAATGTGGTTTTGAACTGAGTACGTTGGATCAACGTTCTATCAAATGTGGTTTTGAACTGAGTACGTTGGATCAACGTTCTATCAAATGTGGTTTTGAACTGAGTACGTTGGATCAACGTTCTATCAAATGTGGTTTTGAACTGAGTACGTTGGATCAACGTTCTATCAAATCTGGTTTTGAACTGAGTACGTTGGATCCACGTTCTATCAAATGTGGTTTTGAACTGAGTACGTTGGATCAACGTTCTATCAAATGTGGTTTTGAACTGAGTACGTTGGATCAACGTTCTATCAAACAATGTTTGATCTAAGAAAGTTGGATCAACGCTCTATCAAACGTTTGATCTAATATTGCTGGATCAACGTTCTATCAAACGTTTGATCTAAGATTGTTAAATCAACATTCCATCAAATATTTTGATCAAAACATGTCCTACCAACTGTTTTGGTGAAATATAATAGGATACATTCCATTTTAAATTGTACTCATAATAGACAGGCTTAGCCCGCGCTAGAAAACCCTTGAGATAATTCCTGCTACGAGTTTATAGCCCAGGCTTAATCTATCAAACATAATACTCTTTCATTCTAAATCTGACATTTGATCTGAGCCCAGGAACTATGCTGAATCAGAAAATGCAAATCAGTTTAAGTTCAATTGCGAATTGAGTCAATTGAAAATGGATCCAGTATTTTCATAACGCTAACTATCGTAAAAGAAACCAAAACTATAAATATAAAATGTTTATCTTGGATCACAAGACAGTTTTATAAGTATAATCGTAGCACGCGTGATTTGCCCGCGCTTTAGGGAATCCGAAATTCCTCGCGACTCTCACGCGCTCTTGGACTTTGGTTTCTCCTTTCCGTGAAACGTTGCGGAGATGTTCAAGCCATAATTAGTGTGGGGACGCTAGTGGTTATGCGCCACCTAGGAGCAATAAACCCAGCACCCCACACAAGGAGAACGCAACCCGTCAAAAGTCGTGCATTGTCTAGTGTACATTTTTCATTGGTTAGACGCTTTAGCGCCTGCTGCCGTCGGAAGGGGAGAATTCGGAACTTGTCTTCCCCCTTTGCGTAAAACGTTCAGCGTAAAGGCTCGTCCAATGGAATTTGTACACAACAATTCGTTAGCGTGTTCAAAGACTAATTGTGTTTGTTGCTCCTAGGTGCCACAAACCCTCCCACTCTGTTAAAAGGGCTATTGCAATTTCGGTTATATAATAACTACTTTATTTATAGGAAAGACATGCTAAACGTGAAGAAAATTTAATAATATCCTTATACTAAACTTACTGAAAGCAATACCCTTGTTGCTCTTGGTAACATCTTCATTCCGAAATTTTGCCGAAAGATTGGGTCATAAATCCAATTTGACACGACTCCCACCAAGGTGTTAATGACTTTCATTCGCGCTAAACGATCTAAAGAAGAAATACGTTCGGAACAACTATATATAACTTGTTATAAGAATGGACTAAGTGATGAAATATCACGTAGCTATGATATGAAGTTGCTCATTCTTAGAAAAGCCGTCATAAATCCTTGGAATTGGGAGATATTTATTCGCTGTTTTAAATATAAATTTGATTTTAATTTTCCCTCACTGAGAAATTTATGGGTTTACAAAATAGCTCACTTTTTTTAATCGTCGCTTTCGCAAAAGAATTAAGGGGCATCGACGAAAATTGCCTTTATGATTTACAGACGTTTAAAAGGCTCTTTCCCCAAGTGAAATTAACTGCCTATTCTCACCTTTTTTTCCTCTCGGAAAATATAATTAAGGCTTGATGGAAACTCAGCGAGCTCGTCCCTTTATGGTCTCGAATCAACGTTTTTACGGGATCTATAAATTTTCTTTCGCCCCAAATGAAGTTTTCAAAAGTGACTAATAAGTTTCATCGTTTTTTCTCACTGTAAAAAATCTTAGTTGGCGAGTTTCAAACCAAATATTTAAAATGTAAGTTAAACAACAAATACGAGAAATAATTAAATTTTGCTTAAAAGGTTGTAAAGAGTCTTCATAAAAGCAAGTGGCGGCTCTATCAAAAAAAGTAAAAACAAGTTTACAAAAATGCTTCTTAAAGCGCTTCTAGGTGGCAGCACCTTCCGGGGATTTAAAGCAAAGGCGAGTTGTGTGCCATCTATTGGCTTCCCGAAAAAACGTGTTTAATAAGATCATATGCACGTGATATTGAAGAGCCAACCAACGCGAGTCGTTTCCAATTTGCCACACCTTTTGGCTAGATTATTATGCTTACTCAACTTGTTTTTAATTATACGCTAACGACATCTAGTGCGAGTTAATGCAACTAGACAGGAGACGCCACTTGCTTTGAATAAATATTTGTTTTTCGAAGTAAGTTTTGAAAGAATTGTTTGAAACAAAATAACTCCATTACTGACATATTTATTGCAGTAAAATGTAAAAGATCTGATGTTTAAATGTTTGATTTGAATGCTTTAAATGTTCTCTTAGTTAATAAATTGTTTGATTATATTAAATTTCCAATATGCTAAGCTTCGTTCCAATTATCCGCTCATAGCATTGATAACTGGAACTAAATGGCTTAAAGTAATTCTAGAATTATACTTTTTCAATCCAATATATCCTTGTTTAGAATTGGGCTTTTTGAACCCAATATATCCTTATTCAGAATTGTGTTTTTTCAACCCAATATATCCTTGTTCAGAATTGTGCTTTTTGAACCCAATATATCCTTGTTTAGAATTGTGATTTTGAACCCATAATCTTGTCTAAAATTGTGTTTTTTCAATCCAATATATCCTTGTTCAGAATGGTTTTTTTTCAACCCAATATATCCTTGTTCAGAATTGTGCTTTTCAACCCAATATATCCTTGTTGAGAATTGTGCTTTTCAACCCAATATATCCTTGTTCAGAATTGTGCTTTTTGAACCCATAATCTTGTCTAAAATTGTGTTTTTTCAACTAAATATATCCTTGTTCAGAATTGTTTTTTTTTTCAACTAAATATATCCTTGTTCAGAATTGTGCTTTTCAACCCAATATATCCTTGTTCAGAGTTGTGCTTTTTCAACCCAATATATCCTTGTTCAGAATTGTTTTTTTTTTCAACTAAATATATCCTTGTTCAGAATTGTGCTTTTCAACCCAATATATCCTTGTTCAGAGTTGTGCTTTTTCAACCCAATATATCCTTGTTCAGAATTGTGCTTTTTCAACCCAATATATCCTTGTTCAGAATTGTGCTTTTTCAACCCAATATATCCTTGTTCAGAATTGGCAAATTGGGTTTTTTCAACAGAATATATCCTTGTTCAGAATTGGCCAATTGGGTTTTTTCAACACAATAGAAGTTTGTTCAGAATTGGCCAATTGGGTTTTTTCAACACAATAGAAGTTTGTTCAGAATTGGCCAATTGGGTTTTTTCAACACAATAGAAGTTTGTTCAGAATTGGCCAATTGGGTTTTTTCAACCCAATAGCATTTTGTTCATAATTGTGCTTTTTTTAACCCAGTCTGTTGAAAATTGTGCTTTATAAATTCAGAGTAGAGATATCACGATTATATATTTATATTATAGATATCGACTATTCGGGTTATATTTCACCGGATATGACATGAGATATATTTCAAAATAGTGGTCGATAGCCCAATGAAGGAATGGTAATTATTAGTAGAGTAGTAAAAGATGGTTTTTCGTCATGTTTTAATGAGTTCCTTCGTTTCATTATCTTGAGACGTTGCAGTTGTGAAGGGGGTCGCAAAAGGGGAGACGGGATCACGCTTTTTAACGCCGACACGTTTGGGAAGAGCTCTGAAACGCTTGATAGACACGCATGGAGGATTCGCGAGGCCACCCTCTTTTATTGCCGCCGTTTTGTTGATGGCGCCCTCGGGCGGGAGATTTTTTAGGCGAGAACTTTCAATTACTCCTCCCAGCCCGATGTAGTTAAGAAATAGATGGCGCTCAAGTTGTTAACCCCCTCGGCCACTCCCCACGTAATAACTCTTTTAATCATTTCTTGTAAAATATGAACCTTCGCGCAGCTGCGATCTGCTCACTTGTTGTCTTGCCAGTGTGGCCAATATTGACGTCACAGTTGACTCCAATTAGGAAATTAAACAATCGGAATATAAATGAAATCCTAAATATCAAATATTTCGATGCGACAGACTAAACTATTACATCGATGTATTGACTTGACCTAAGCACATTTATTATGACTGTACTGAGCATTGTAGACCAGATTTTGTTTTTTGTGTTTTGAGATTTCTACAAAATGGTTGAAATTTTAAAAATGTACCAATAATTGGTACATTTTTAAAGTAGATGACTTAGCGTTAATTTTAATAACAAACTTCTTCTTCGTTTTTCTAAGATCAAAGTGTAGTAATCTTTTTTCATCAGCTGTTACCCATAACATACTAGTGGTAACTGGCGTTAAAAATGTAATGAAGCAAGTGTTAGCAGATCGTATTTCGATAAACAATATACTCCTTTTAAAAATTTTATAGAAATCGACGATACATACTCGTTAGGCGGTCTTATAGCAAAACCTAGTAAGCGCCAATTTTCAAAATTTCGTGCTATATACTCAGTTGCAGGTTAAAAAGTCAAAATATCTAGTTCATTTGGCGTAAAGATACTAGCACGAATTTTCGGTAAATAGGTGGCGGGAATTTAGAATTTGGCCTGTGTACCATTGAATTTCTAAGTATACCCACGCACGTTGTATAATTTGGGGAAATACCGTCTATTGCTTTATATTTTAAAGTTATCATAAATTAATTAACAGATAAGGTTTAAAAACAGTTGTCATAATTTATTTTTAGTACTACAAGTGAGGCATACCTAAAAAAAATTCGATTGGCGAGTCCAGGGTAATTATAGAACGGGTAATGCCGAGATCACCACGTTGACGCACATAAACGTGCTATTTGATGATTGTTTAGGAGCATAATACTACAAATACGCTATAATGAAGATTAAATATAATTATATACATTAAATAATTATTAATCACTTTGAAATTTACGCATCAGACATTTCTAAAATGGATTAACATAACACGAGATGGAACCTTTAGGAATTTTACAGAAAATAGGCGAAATTCCGGCCGCCGATTTACCGGAAAGTCGTGCTAGTATCTTTCCGCCAAATGCCCTAGATATTTTGCCTTTCTTAACCTGCAAAATAAGTAGAATAACAATCAAGTACATTGGCGAACCTTATATCTACTGTAAAATTACCAACGCCCAATAAAAATTAGTGTAATATATATAGCAGTAAGTACCACTTACATTGCCACAAGTAGTAATGTAACTGAAAATAAAAACTTAATTATCTCGTATTTACAAAATGTCGTTTACTAGGATTGGTTATGAGACAGCCAACTTGTATCGTTCAACCATCCATTTAACCTAAGTCCTAATTTAAACTAATTAGCCACAAAGCCTTTCCTAACGACCAAGAATACTTTTGGTCCATTCGATATCCATCCCTTGTAATGTACGAACCATCATCTGTCACATCTTAGAAAACTGCCCAACATAAAATCATGAGTGTCACCGATCTACGTCACTTTAGCCTAACGATGACGTCACGCTTAAACCGTTATTAATGGTTTACAAAAAACGAGAAACGTTTCTTTACGGGAGATATAACGTGGGTGACGTTAAATGGAGCTTAAGAGGGTGTTTATAAGTCGACGCAAAAAACCGTTAGGCCTAATAAATGTTTTGCGTCTACGCCCGCCGCGTACGAGGGGCTAACCACTCTTAGAAAGTCTGTACACCGGACTACGCTTAGATTACCACTGCCAAAGGCAGGGACTTCAAAGATTACGCGTAGTCCCATTAGTACAGTCAAAGGTACGGCTCTGTACACCGATTACGCGGAGTGATCAGCCCCTCGGCCGCGTAGCATTACTATCTTAGTGAAAAGCAGCCTTTGCTCGCACGATGACCACTATTCATAAGCTTAGAGCACGTATAACTAGCTAATACAACCCTTTCCTACCTAAAGCCAGTCTGCAAGGTTCAACATGATAACAACCCGAAACGACCTTCGTTCCTTCCTAAAAAAAACATCTATTTACAAAATGGAGGGGGGCACACGTTACCTCGCCCCCTTCGCCCCCCGACCCTGGGTTTCCCTCGGATCTTTTTAGGGCGCGTAGTTATTGTAGCGTAGAGGCCGAATCGATAAATTCCCGCCCCTCGAAGTTTCGAATTAGGGCCTCCATTTACTCCGGTATGAAACGCCATCTACCGTTCACGACCCCCCATTAAAGAAAAGCTCGTAATATAAGAAAAGCCGGGTCCATGGCTGCTACGTACGCTGTCTAGTATGGCTACCGAGGCCTAGTTTTGAGCATCCGACGGAAGAAAAACGTTCGTTTTACGACGAAATGACCGAAAACGTATTCCATCTCCAAAGCCTATTCCTATTGCCCATAAAAAGGGATTATTCATAAAGCTCTTAGCTAATTAGTACAATGCAGACTACGACATTTTTCTTCGGAAATGACATTTCTCGTATGTCGTAATTATACATATTTTACTCCTACGCCATCTATTTAACTACCGACTATCCTATGAGTAATACTGAATTGAGATTGTGGGGGTGTCTAAGTATAGGCGACCCCGTATAGATGGCGCTGGTATAATACGAACCCTGGAAATTAAATTTCCCCTGTTCAGCGGTTTGCTGCGATACGATATAAACATACATCAAAAAATAAAAATATATAACCGAAATGAAAAAATAATATAACCGAAATGAAAATATAATATAAGATAAATGAAAATATAACAGAAATGAAAATATAATATAACCGAAATGAAAATATAATATAACCAAAATGAAAATATAATATAACCGAAATGAAAATATAATATAGCCGAAATGAAAATATAATATAACCGAAATGAAAATATAATAAAACCGAAATGAAAATATAATATAACCGAAATGAAAATATAATATAACCGAAATGAAAATATAATATAACCGAAATGAAAATCCAATATAACAGAAATGAAAATATAAACTAACAGAAATGAAAATATATAATTTCAACCTTGTGAAGGCTTGCCCGACTGAAATTCTTGGGCTCAATACATCCGAATATTTCATAATCCAAGTTTAACTTTTTAAAGAAAACTTCATTATTATTTGGACAAATTTATTGAAGCAAAATATTATAAGATGTAATGTACATAATTTTTCTAATACTCTTAATTTTTATGATGGGATTTTGAATTAACCAAATTTGTATTTCGTTTAATATATTTACGATTTGGAGAAGAAAAAATCTATCTTATTGTAAATGCTTATCGACCAACTTCCCGGGTGTCATATATCCAAAATTTCAATGGCAATGACATCCCAATATCTTTCGAAAATTGATAAAGCCGGATCCAAAATATATTCTTCGTGTTCATAGAGACGAATAACTCCGAAGTCACCCTTTAATTAATATTGGGCCCCGGCAGATGGCGTTATTCACCGAACGTGTCTTCTTAGACTGTCTTTTCTGGGAATACTCGAGTAAACACGAATGAAGGTGTTCTTCGTCGAACTGCGAGACTGCGCATTGTCATGCAGATTTGTTTAGAGTTCGGCCTATTAATAAAGTTCCGGAATTACTCGGGCGGGCGCCCAGTTACCAATTTTCCGGCTCTTTATAAATGCAAATTTTGACGGAATCGCGACACCCTGGCCACAACAGTGGTCCGTTCCTAATTAAATCGCATTTTCCGAACTAAACTCCCCCATGTGGTGGCATCTGTCACTAAATATATGTAGGTTAATACGGCATTTTAAACGAAGCGAATATTCTTAAAGAAAGCTAATTTCACAAAATAACAATAGCCACGCATTTATTAAACTTATTGAAATTCTTTACCGCATTCGTTTGAATAAATTATGCTAAGGAACAGATATTGTAAAAAGACTCTTAGATAATTATAGTGTGGATTGCAACGTTACACTAAAAATCGTTGATAAAATCGTGTTATCGAACTGCAAAATGTTCTTCGATTATTAACAACATTCGCTTAAATAATACATTATTAAATTATAATATCAATGCTAAGGAACATATTTTAGACGAAAACAACACTTCGGAAATTCGAGTTTACAATGCTGTGTTAGAAAGGAATTCCAGGAGAATCGTGCTATAATAAAAATACTTTTATTGAACATAGAAATTTTATTAAAATTACCAACTGCATTCGTTTAAAGCAATAGTCGGCTCTATCATTGCCCATTCTTCGATAAAACGACTTTACTGGAGATCGTGGTGCCATCTATTAATGGCAACGGAAGCTAAGATTCAAAATAGCGAAACGACAACCTAAATTATACATCCCATTTAAAATATATTGTTAAAAATTACTATAATTTAAGTTATTGTCAAAGCAAAAAAAACGAGCCAATCAACGCAATGGATACTTTTATTTCCCGCCTTTTGGTCAAAATATAGCTTAAGCATCTTGTTTTGATTTCGACACTAGCGACATCTGTTGAAATAAAGCTACTTTACGTCAAGCCGACACTTGCTTTAAATAATAAATAATTAAATTATAATTTCAATACTACGGAACATAGATTAGAGCAAAAAAAAACTTTTAGTAAATCCGAGTGTGGATTGCAATTTTACTCTTGATACGTCCTGGTTCTAACTCAGTAATTGGTTTCTGTACCACGTGATTTATCCAATAAGTCTTCTTCATCTTGAAGAGAAATGACCGTGTCCTGGCGAACAGGGTAAGATTGTATAAGAATGAAAGGACCTCTCCTCCACACCCCTCACTAATTACTAGCCGAAGGGATTATCGGTAAATGCATCCATGGTTTGCCCTTGATGGCTGTTTCGTCGTCATCTTAATGTCTCCGATGCTCATCCTCAGAACCCCTTTTTACGCCCAACGAGTGGGGAAGTCGCTGACAACCTAACTTAGCCCTCTTAACTATCGCGGCGTACTCCGAGTCGCTACATCTAAGCGGCGCTAACGGGATAGGTTGTCGCTCGCCTTTCTAATGATTTTTCTCGTTGTCGGGCTGAAAACCGCCAGAGCGAAGGTTCCGAGCGAGATAAAATAATCACTATAAACATTACGCGAGGCGCGCGTTCTGCTTTAAAGCCGCCCCTTTTTTAATTTTAAACACTTCCACCACCGTCGAGTAGATGGCGCTAAAGAAGACTTTAAAAATATGGCCTCCTTACCTTAGATAGTGATTAAGACAAGATTTATATTGGCTAAAATTTTTACTGGTGTGGAAATAGGCGGGAGTCGCGGTAAAACGTACGCGGCCTTATTAAAACCCAGCCTTATAACTCTTTAGCGCCATCCGGTGGCGGCTAAAAAGAAGCTTTTAGACGTAATCGTGATGAGACGTTTAATGGCGGACGCTTTTCCCTTCAAAATATTTAGCTTCAATCGTTACCGAGAGTGGCGCTGCGGTACTTGGAAAAGGTTATTTTTCGAAGCTCCGCCGTTTAATTCGCTTCTGGCCCGGATGACGGCGTTTGGACACGAAATCGCCGCTAATTAACCCGATTTACGAGTTTCCTTACAAAGAATTCGAGCATTCTCAGGCAGCTTCCTTCGTTCTGTTTTGTAGTTGTATTTTTTGTTCTTGTCTAGCCGGTTTTAAATGTTAAATTTTGCAAAGAACTAACTTTTAGGAATTGCGATAAAATGTTACGCGCTTGTTTTGCGAGCTGGTTTGCGTCTCTTAAATACAGAATTTAAAACACGCTAAAAAGCGAAGGTGATTAAAACGTGGAACAAAATGTTAAACCTTTTTTGAGACTAGCGTGGTAAATCGACCCTTTTAGTATAGCCTTAGTAGGAAAATCTCAAAGGAGTCTTTTAGCGGAACTTCCTTTGGCAAAACAAGCTAATAAAAAACTGTTGCTATAGCGACTCGTCTTCCTTATACTGATAGCATCCTTAGATGCGAACAAGCCCTATCCATCGTCTTTCTTATGAGCCTTACTTAAAAAAAGCACTTGATAAAATGGACGAAAGTTCTGGGCAATTTATGAAAGGGTAAAGAACTATTTCTAAGAAGACACTATAGAGAAAGGTTTAATGTCAGGCTGAGCTATATTTTAGGCTCGCATCGAGACGGGGCATGACCCCTGGTGACCTATTTGGGCCGAATCTACTTCTCGACTATAAATAGACCACTTGGCCACGGATCATACGAATATTTCATCACTTCTCTTCTCTTTGTCCATTTCGAGACAGACGAAATGTCTGCGCGTAAACTCCATTGTTAGAATAGGTTTCCCAAACGTACTGAAAATGAATGAAAAAAGGCCAGACTTTTTGCGTTTTCTGAACTTCGTTTAAGTGGATTTTCTACAGGACACCTAGCTTAATTAAACATATTTGCCGATAGTTAAGGTAGTAATTTGAATTTTTTTAAATTTAAAGTTAATTACTGAATTGGAGCATTTTTACGTTTTAAAATGGTGATGAAGAAAGTAATGGTGTGATATATTTTGGCAGGATGGCAGTGAAATTGGGCGTTTTAGCACACATTTAATTATTTCTATTAAATTTTAAAATATTAAATTTATTTTGACACGCAGTAATCGATAAAAGCGAGACTATATGTAATGAGATAGTTAAATTTCAAAATAAATTCTTCAAAACTTGCCAATAGTTAAGATAGTATTTTAGAAACCGTGTAATGTATAAGTAAATAGGGCATCAAAGCTTTTCTTTACGTTTTAGACTGAGATGAACAAACGTAATGATGTGATAGGTTTTGGTAAGGTGGCTGTTTAATTTCGGATTTTGATAAATGTTTACGTTTTACTATTTTTATTAAATTTAAAAAACATTTCATAATTTTTAAACGTATAACTCAACAAAAACGAGACTTAATGTAACTGATGTTAACCAGTATTATATTATTATTAAGACAGAGTTACATTTCAATCGAAATTTAATTTTAATCTGCAAGCTGTTTAAATTATAAGTAAATAGGACATTAAAGCTTTTTTTACGTTTTTAGACTGAAATGAATGAAAGTAATGGTGTGATAGGTTTTGGTAGGATGGCACTTTACTATTTTTTTAAATTAAAAAAAACCTTTCACAATTTTTAAACGTATAACTCAAATGCAACTCATGATTAACTAATTATTTTAATTTTAATGTAGAAGTGAAATTTTATTTGTAATTGTTTAATTAACGAGAGTGAGTTTCAAATGTAAGCGCGAGATCGTTTTCCTAAAACCATTTTTAATACCCTTATTTGTAAGCCGCGAAAGTAGATTTGAAAGTTTAAAAAAACACCGTAACGCGAGCTTTTCGTAGGTTGTAAAACTGCCGTAAAAATACGCGTAAATTTCCACGACCGGTATTCGCGGAAAGTACGGAGTTTAAATTCCTAACGGAAACTCTATATAACCGGTATTCAAAAAAGAGTTAACGCTGAGCAAAACAACTTTTTATTCGAAGTAAAAGAGGGTTTGAAAATTTAGTACTGTCGCTCATTGTAAGGTGGCGCTGTTCGCCCCTCTTTTGGACCTGGATCACGTCCGTTCGTGGAAAGAGAGAGAAGCTTCACTTGGCGGGAAATATAAAGAGATCGCTACGGGAATGCGACTAAATTTGCGAGGACAAGCGGGAAACCCCGAATGGTATAGTTTAGGGACGACGCGCCGTGTCAAAAGGTTGACTTCAATGCCTCGGTTCTAGTGGAGGACGTGCCGGGCATGGTAAAAAATCTTCGCTACCAGGGTGGTGAAAAGTATCGGCTCGGCGCTCGCAGCCGGACACCGAAACGCGTAAATAAGTCAACAGTTCCCTCCGGAACCATAACACGCCTTTCGTATTTTCGGGCACAGTCTCTTCTCTGACTCTTGGCTACTTAACGGGTTCCGAATCCCGGTTTTATCCCGAATTTAAAACCGAAAATGCCCGCTCTTTTCGTTTCGAAGTGGAGTCGTTCTTTTCGCTGACTACACCTCGCCAATGTTTTGTCGTCGAGTGTGACGTGCTTACTGACTGTCAGCCAAGTTTCTTACGAAGTAGAGAGATTTTGTTGTTTTTTTTTTTAATATTTTTTGCGTGAATCAAAATATTATTTTTACCATATGTGAAATGGTAGGGTGACAATGTTTGAAGTTCGACCAAAAAAATATTTCACAAATGACGAACTTTGGTTGAGATTCGCTTAGGAAAATAGTACTGGCAGAAAGTAGTTATTTATATTTATGTAGAATAACTGTTTTAAAACAAATGGGACGTTACCAAAAAAGTAAAATTTTTTAATAATGAGAAAACAGGTATGATTTGTATTTTACTCAAATAATCCTTTTGGATTAAATAATAAAATACTAGCCATATATGTTTCCAGTGCAAATTAAATGTTTTCAACTTTTTATTGACACTCAATACTAATTTTATTTCACTTCTCTAGTTATTAAAATACTTTCATCAATTTAAATATAATAGTTAACCTAACCCTCAAGCAAACAATGAACTGGCGCAAAAATTGCCAAAATATATTTTAAAAACTAGATAATAATTTGTAAATATTGATTTTGGGGTATAATTATTAAATCAAGGAAGTATTTTTATAGAATTGTATTTTATTTTAAAAAACTTAATTATAATTAATATAGTTAATTTTCTGTTATTTTTGAAGGATTACTGGACGGTCCAGTCAACCACTCGGCCATCCCGCCGCGGACGTTGTCTATGGGCCGTACTGGTTGTCGCCCAGTAGTTGGAGGACCTAACGCACCACCACCGCCAGATGTCAGTAACAACGGCCCAATGAGGGACCACCCAGCTGAACGAGAGTTCGAATCCTGTTTGGCCAGGACGCCTTCGGGATCGGTCTTCATACCTTCAGGTATTTGTTCTCAGTTCCATAGACGCGTTCTTGATCCCATTATCTTATAAATCCTTCGATATCGTGCCTTTTTTTTTGTGGCTAAAGCGAGACTAAATATTTAGAGAAAAAGGGGTGAGGGGCATTGCAAAACGCGAAAGAAATTAATCTTTGAATAATCTAAAATGCCTTACCCCAATTTTTTATACATTTTCCCCCCAACTTTTTATTCGGATTCCGACGGACTTTTAAAATTAGATTCGAGACCTTTTTTCTTTCCAGTTAATCTCTAGGCTCAATTTTCTTTCCTTTATCCTAAAAGTAAGGAATTTCTTCGCGTATAGATGGCGCCGCTTCTATGAAAAGGCCTGGCTTTCATCGCATTCTACGTAATTTAAACTCGAGAAGCTTAAAATGATTTTCCAGTTGCCTCGAGTTGCGCCAGCATAGTCTCATTTGTATCCTATTTTTCTACCATACTGAGGCCGATATAGTTTTTCCCCCCTGGTGTCTTCAAAGAGAAATAGCCCACTAGTAAATTTAATTAAAATGAAAGAATTTCTTGGGTGAAAAATCTAATTTTTTTTAACTAATTGGCTTTTTCTGTATTTGCTTCTTTTTCTTTCTCACCTCTCGCCTTTTTTTGTGGATAAATTGATCCGTATTATAATTCAATAGAGCCCTAAAAATTATCTGATTCTTTTTAATTCCTTCTAAGAAGTCAAATTTAATTAATAGTTAACTTAATTTTTAATACTGAAAAGGAAATAATTAATACACAAGAAAATGCAATAATTTTATTTGTATTGCATTCCATCCATAAGTCACTTGTGTTAAGCTTTTCCCTGAACACCGGTGTGTTGCTAGTTGAACACTTCTACAGGCGCCAATCTGTAATTTTGCATTTTGTTTCGAAAAACTAAAAGGCTTCAGTATTTTATAATTTCAATGTGCCAAATAGTAAGATGACCTCAAATTTTAACCGTTAAATTGATTTGTCAAAAGACGTTTTTGTAGGAAAAATAGTGCGAAGGAAATGCGTGACAAAGCATATTTCTAAAACTATTACATCGATAAAATATAATTTACAGGAATCCATACCTCTACTTGGAATGCTTATCCCGCAGTATCGCGTATGATAAGATCACTCTGACGGCTTTGGCCCCGCCTACTAGAGAAAAAATCCTCTTTGCGCGCGCTCCCCTCTCACGTTGTTGTTTGTTAAGTTAACATACTGACGTCAAAAAAACCGTCAGCCACATCGAAACGAAAATCTGGCGCGATAAGCATTCCGAGTAGAGGTATGGATTCCTTTAATTTATGTATCCCTACGCAAAGTAATTCAGTTAAAACAAAATGGTTTAGAACAGATATCCAACTTATAACTGGAAAATACGAGACTTAAACTTAATCCAACTACTCCGTGAATCCGCAACTTAATAAGTAGCATCACTTCTAACGCTCACTGCGAAATTGTTTTATCTTTTTTTTGTTTGGTAAAAACGATATTTATGACTTCAATTAACGTTTTTTTTTCACTTTCTCGCTACAATATATAGGTAGCTATAAAGCTTCTGAGCTAGATCGACTATAAAAGAAGAGATTTATGAAAGCTAGCGTAGACGGCGGGCCTTGATAGGCGCGTTGGGATAACCGTTTTAGCGCCACCTAGCGCGGCGTCTTGGCAACGTCATTCTTCTGTTTTTTCCCGTTCGTTCCTTTTGGCGCTAACTCACTGCTCTCTAATGACCGCTTTTTATCGGCGATTACCGAAAGAAGAAAATAATTGGAAAATCGTTCCACTTCAACCGAAAACTAGTAATAATACCTCTGGGAACTATCAAAAGTGCTTTTACTTTTTTTAAACAAAATGAGATTACACAAACCTTAAATTGTTTAGATTTAAAAAAAAAAAATATTATTTATAAATTTGACAGTCGGCTTAAAGCTAGTAGCGGTAGAGCATAGCGCCGATTTGATTTGGGTCGGCGGCGGCGTTTCACGAAAATCACCCGGCGGCGGCGTGGCGTGCTGTTTTTTCTAAAACCCTCGGCGGCGTTAAATGTTTTCGGTGGCGGTGCGAATGGATAAAGGTTCCCCCCCCCCCCACCCACCCTCTTTTGGAAATTTGAAAATATCCTACGTTTTTTTGAAGGAGAAAAAAATTACGTAGAAAATCAAAAAAAAATCGGTGGTGGGATAAAAATTTATCTGCGGCGGTGGCAGCGGCGCGCAAGAAAATATCGGTGGCGCTAGAGTCTAAGTAGTGGTTCTAGAAAACACCTTGGATGCTTTTCCGCGTTCCACCAAAGTGATTCCTTACAGTATCGCCACCTGTCGTAGCTGCAACGCAAAATATTTTAATTTTATCAAGAGACGTTCTAATAATTTAACAATTTAAATAAAAAATTACTCGTTATTTTTTTAAAAACGTATCATATCTACTACAAAATATGCAAATTAACATTATTAAAGGTGTATAACATTGGTGCAAGTTATTTTGGTTTAAACTGACTGACGATTACGACATCTATCGAACCATCAAGGTACTACACTAGAACCGCCAATTCCTTTGACTTTATTAGAATTAGGTAGACCTTTGAATTATTAGATATGAATAGGCGTTTCAATAAATGCCCCCTAGGAGCAACAGACACAAGGAGAACGCAGCTAGCCTTTAAACACGCTAACGCAGAGATGTGTACAAATTTCATTGGATGAACCTTTACGCTGAACGTTTTACGGAAAGAGGGAAGACAATTTCCAAATTTTCCCCTTCCGACGGCAGCAGGCGGTAAAGCGTCTAGCCAATTAAAATTGTACACAAGAAAATGCATGACTTTTGACGGGTTGCGTTCTCCTTGTGTGGGGTGCTGTGTTTGTTGCTCCTAGCTGCCACACTCTTTTTCTTTCTCCCCCTACGCGCATGCGCGCGAGTCACCGAATAAAATAGTCACGTGCTTATGTTAGTTTAATTTGTTGATGGCGCGTGCGAAATTGAACGAACCCTTCTATATCGAAATATTACGCAGCGCGCGCTTTAAAATATAACGCTTTTAGAAGTCTGTCCTGCCTCTCTGTATTACTACTTCTAGGCAAATCACTGAACAGGTTTTATTTAAGCGTATATTGTCTAATCTTAAAGGCCTAGGATTTTTTCTTCCAGTTTTCCTTAAAGTTTTCTTCCCGCCGCGCAAATATCCTGGTGGTAGGCCAACCGCAGAACACGTTGGCTTACCACCAGGATATTTGCGCGGCGGGAAGAAAACTTTAAGGGAAAACTGGCAGAAGAAATCCTTGGCCTTTAATATTTTTTCTGTAAATTAACTTTTAAATAATTTTGTTTTAATTAGATGGATTTAAGTGCCAGGCTACATCTCCGCAGAAAAGCGAGCTTCACGTCCCGCAAAGGGGGTCAATTCATGCGGACGAAACAAAGAACAATCCTGACAGGTAAGACAGAATCTGTTACTTAGTTTACCCTAGAAGTAACAAACGCAAGGAGAACGCAGCTAGCCTTTAAACACGCTAAGACAGAGTTGTGTACAAATTTCTTTGGACGAACCTTTACGCTGAATGTTTTACGGGCGGGGGGAAGACAATTCCCGAATTTTCCCCTTCCAGTTCTGTAACGAAGCGTTTACCCACTTCCGGCATGTGACCTCCGAAAAATCGGTCTCCATCTGTCGTTGCCTCCTATCATGGCGAACTTTGATGACCGGCTGTTGGGTGAACATCGCCTTATCAAAGTTGATCGTAGTCCTATCTATAGTTGGCTACCATGTTAACTATGGAGCTAAATGTTTCGGAGTTTTAATAGGAAGTGGGTAAACGCTATTACCAAAATGCGAGACAATTAATTCAAATCTAGGGTGCGAAATTTATATTATCTTTGATTTCACCAATTTCCACTTTCTATAGCAATAATAACCCCTTAACCCTGGGTCTATACACGTTTGTCCAAATTTCAGGCGGATTTTGGAGATTTTTCGGGTCACTATTATCGGGGTAAAACTGCAACAAGCTGCATCGAAATAAAAATTCCAGAGCCTCGTCAGCGATTTGTTTTGGGGGCCCATTTTCGCGTTTCAGCCATTTTGGTAAGCGGAGATAAGAGAAAAGAGAGAGACCGTACAGGCCTCCATCTAGCGGAGGAACTGACTTTTCTTTTATTGAATTTGCTTTTAAAATTCTCGTCCATCGCGGCGACTCGAAAGACTAGCTTTCTCAAATATTATTCTTCCCCCTTTTTGACTTTTAATCTCGCTACACGATTCTTCAATTTTATTCCTTCGAAAACGCGGTCAGCTATAGATCCTTTTGTCTATATTCTGGATATCTAGAGCTCCAGAATTCGGAGGAATGAAGTCTGAATAATGCGACCGCCTTACTTAGCGGCGTCTATATCTCGAACTTTAGCTGACTCCTCGCGTCCATGGGATAATAATACAAAGAAGAGTCGACCAGCCGTGCTTGAGGGATTTTCGGTTATTCTTCCTTCTCCTAATCTAAAAGTTAATCTCGACCCGCGGGTTAAATTAATCGGCCTCTTTTAGATTTTTTTTCGTTCGGTCAATGACGAAAGCCAGTCTCGGGGTTTTTTTTAAACAAAAATAGGCTTCGGTGTATTTTTTATCCGAGTTCGCCAGTCCTGATTGGAAAATCCTAATTAGAAAAATTAATTAGTGTAACCTGGATTTTGGCGCAACTTGGCTCAGGGGATTTGGCTCCCGTGAGATTAGCTTTTAATCTAACTTGCGGGTTTTTTTTCCGTACCACACATTGTGGATTTGACAAATAATTTTCGCAGTTTTTTTGAGAAAGTTGGATAACGTGGCTTTGATTATTTGTGGTACCGAGTTGTACCGAATATATTTGTCGAAATTGATCAAAGATTTTCGAAACAGTACTTTATATTAGGTTGAAAAGAGCTCTGGTTTTTAGACTTGTTTGTCTTCTAATAAACATCCACGTTATTTTTAGAGACCACAAGCTTAACTGTCCGATACGCCGGATGAGTTGTATTGGGCCTCCATTTTCTAGCTACGCCACTGCGAACAGTTAAAACTTTAAGTAAAGCTTCCTAGGAATATCAGCTTTTTTAAATCAAGTGTAGCCTTTTTGTATTTTAGCGTTTAAAAATATTTAAATATTCAAGGTAGTTAGATAATTAACTGCCCTAAAGAATAAACATTTGGATTATCAATTTAAGAAACCTGGATTTAAAATGCTCGTTAACCTGGGTATTTAGTAATAATACATTTTATTTATTTTAAAGAAATTAATAATCCGTGTCCCTAAAAAGCCACGTTTTGCGAGAAAAGTCCAGGCCAGTGGCAAATAGTTCAAATTTGGCAAATAGTGGCCAATAAAGAAAAATGCATTTCAAAGCTTAAAATAGTAATTGGAATTAAATTTTTAAGAAGTTTATAGTAAAAAATGTCTTTGTTTACACTGAACTTACAATTTTATAATTAATTATTCCAAAAAAAAAACTATTTTAATGTTTATCAGAATCTGACCATTCCTATGCATTTATATTTGCCTTAAGTAGCCCAAATCTAAAATTTATGTCTTAAAATATTTGTTTATTATTATTTTATAATTTTCTGTGGTAAAAATATTTATTGGCCACTTTTGGTCAGATTGGCCACTAAATTCACTTTTTCCCAGGCCGGAATGTTCCACTATTTTCCACATTATTGTCCACCTGGCATTTTCCACCTCGGAACACTGATAATAATTTATTTTTTAACATTGGAATACGCATAAATGTGTTGGTATTTGTTTGAAAAGATTCTAATTGTTGCTTGTGATTGCGCAGGTGTCACCTGTCATACTCAACCGGCGGAGGTCCGGTGCCGGCGCTACCCGTCCGAAACAATCTAAGACGTCCTATGTCCAGCCATTTCGCCAATTCGCGATTTCATATTCGGAAAACTCTCTCTTCACGTTGCAGTTGGAAATGCACTGCCATTGCCTTCATCATTGTCTCATTAGTGCTGCTAGCGGCGCTAGCCTACTTCATTGGTAGGTCGACTCTTTCCCGTTAATTGCTATCGCACTCCGGACATTAACGACGCTTTTGCCCTCGTTCTATTTTTCTCCGTCCAGCCGATTCGATACTGAGTGGGCAATACGCGAGTATTCCAAACTGTCCTGTGATGGTAGATGATATGGGAGTAATCGCCGAAGGCACGAGACTTAAAAGTACGTATGACTATGAAGAAGAGCATTTCCCCCCGCTCGACTCTGACCGACCTAGGGTCAGAGTGATCAGGGATGCCCAGCCGGACGACGACCCTTCGTCTATTGATACACTTTTTAGCGACGCCTTGGGCAGCGGGGAGCCTGCCGCTCTCAATCTGCGAGGCGACGAAGTTAGGCATACCGATTCTCAAATTAGCGTAGGTGGTAGTCAAGATAGCTTAGAGCCGGTAGCGAAGAGCCACGTGGAAGACGAGTCGCGATATATGTCCTCGAGGGCTCCGATGGAGGAGATGAGACTGCCACTGAAGAAAGCGCCTTCTAAATTGGTCCATGACCAGGATTTGACTCGACTGCCATCCGAACGTATAAACGCCCATTTTAATGACGAACCCTTGGGCAAAGAAATTCGAGAACACGCTCATTTGGATAAAGTCAGTCATCATGACGGTCATGAGGATAAAGGAACCCAGGATAATAACCATATGAGCGATGGAAGTAACGACGGTATTCATTTTGGTAAAGGTAGCCACGTCATTGATATCTCGAGTAAGAAATCGAATGTTCACTCGTCTAAAGAATCGAATGAACACGATAAAACAATATTTCACGGAGGTCACGTTCAGGCTGATCATCACGATATTTTGTACAAACAAGAACATCACCATTCGAAACCAAAGATCCACACTGGACATCACCCGAAATTGCCGGCGATGGAAGAAATAAGGTTGTCTCCTATGAAAGGCGTTGGAACTCACGCAGTTACGACATTGGAGACGTTAGATGAGGCCTTGAAAGAACCTCGTACGACGACCCGCAACCCGGTCCACAAAGAATTGGTTGAGGAAGATTTAATCGTTGATGACGGGCAGTCGAGGAAAGCAAGCTCAGCCAAGAGCACTTACTCGAAGCACGTTGAAATAGATCCAACCATACCTCCACCCAAATCCATGGAGCTTTTCAAAGTCAATAGGTATATTAAGGAAACGACTACGAAGCTAACCGTTGTCTCCGAAGAGTTTCGTAGCTCTAAACCCAAAGACATCGTAACTGAAATTGCCACGGATAAGGCACCCACTACGACCCGTGATCCGGTTAAACACCACGCGAGAACAACCAAGGATTTCCATCATAGAGAAACCACAACCGCTTGGTCCTCCGGACACGAGCAGGCGCCTACTACCTCTAAGAAACCCCATAAGACCACTGTCCGTTATTTGGACGAGAAAGGATACGCCTCAACTACTATCCCGGGAAATCAAACGCCGAGTTTGGAAAGTCATCCTCTCTTAACTAGCCAAAGTACAACAATAGATCCTTCCAGGACCGATTCGATGGAAGACAAGAATATACAACGCGACGATGTGGCCGCGTACGTCGTCCTTCCCGTGACGGCCGACGTCAACACAACCGACAACGAAATCAATTCCTTCTCCACCAATTCTCATTATCCACCACCGTTCTTGTACATACCGGAAAAGTCTTCGGAAAATGACGTGGATGATTCGGTTAATTTGGTCGAACAACCTTACACTTCTACGGCTAGTGGCGCCACCGTTAAATCAAATCCGAATCCGGATAGTACGGATCTTAACCAACCCGCTCTGTTTTCACCGAAAACGAATGACCTTGGTACCGAAGACTATTCGGATTCGACGACGGATGAAACGGATCCAATCGAATCCGACCGCGTAAATTGCGTGTTACCTAACCTCAACTTTGGACCTTTCTGTAGCTGCCAGATTACCTTAGCTACCGAAACCGATGACGGTACAGTTGACGAAGATGGCGTGACGGTTTCCGTGGCTGGTAAGTGGATGAATGTGTGATGTCACGTAAATGCATGGCTTTAGCTCCGCCTAAGTACTTCTCTTCCTCCCTCGTTCGGAAGCGCCGGAGACAAATGTGTCGAGAATGCATGAGCAAGCGCTGCCCTTGGTTGTTGACATTGTATTCCCAAGGCCAATTACCGGAAAACCACCGTCGACTAACACGACTCGTGATTCTACTAACACGGAAATGACAAATGCCAACGATTGTGGCGAAGATGAAAAATGTTTTTGAATAGAAATATGGAAGACTATGATTGACTGAATGCGTTACGAAGGAACGAAAAACGAATACGCTATGGCTTATATTGGTGTTATCGTAGTTATTAACTATTTAATGATCTTCTAACCAAATTCCAACCTTTATAGTGAGAAATTGGCCCATTCCTGATAAAGTTAGTCGAATCTTGTTCCCGTACTAAAAACAAGCTCGTTGGACCTCGCGCGTTGGTCGAATGTCATTTTCAATGTTGTCTCGCCATTTGTTTTCCAGGCTCTCAGATGCTGCCCTCCAAAACAATACCACCAACTAGTGAGGCGTTTTACGAGGTTCAACTAGGGAAGAAAAATACTCATACCATACCCGCCTATGGTCATTGGAACATTCAGTTTCATCAGAGGGACCCCTCATTAGTGAAATTTAACTATTCTCTCCCCTATGGGGCTAGTCTCGGCGTCTTTGGCCGAAGAAACGACATCCCTAGTCACACGAGGTACGACTTCCTGGAAGTCCTCAGGGCGCGAGACAGGCGAGCCAAGAGATCACCCATGGTGCGTTCCTCCTCTTAAACTGCTTTTATCTAATCACGCCATCCGACTAACGAGTACATTCTTAATCAGGACTCCTTCAACGTTGAATTCATTCAATTCTTGGATCGGGGTCTATGGTACATTTCTATTTATAACGACGGTGATAAAAACCAGGACATCACTTTCGTGTCCGTGTTGACAGGTATGGGCTATTCGCGGTCAATTAGGCCTATAAATAAGTCTCGGTGACTCGTATCTAATTGAATTTCCGTAATCTAGACGAATCCAGCCTACCATGTCCTTACGACTGCCACGGACACGGTACGTGCACGACAGGACGCTGCATGTGTGATACGGACTACGCCGGAGACTCTTGCGCCTACAGTAAGTAGTTCGCTATCTTTTTTTCGCGTCTCTTTCCAGTTCCTTTCGCTTTCTAATTAGATGCCTCATTAAATCTTAGTATCCGCAACTTTTAAAACTTATTAATAGTTCGTTAGTCGGGAGGCCAATGGGTATATCGGGACTAGAAACGCGTTGAGTATGGATGCGAGGAAAGGGAGGAGATTGTTTTCATCGCGCCAGGGGCGGAAAAGAGTTCAAAAGGATATCGGGGCGAAGAGGGAAAACTGGCCATTCCCCTTAACAGAGGGCGTTCTCTAATATTACGCGTTCCCCGCTTCGTTTCACTCAATCTCTTTGGCCCTTCGCGCTCCTACAAGATCCGAGGGACATTGGGATGACAGATATTGACTAGGAGAACCCCCCCTTCCTAACTTTCCATCTCTCCTCTCTTTGCTTTCTCGGTGTACGAGGGGGGATGGACTGCTTGAAATTCGCGACTCGGGCAAACGTGATTCGGGACCCCTTTCTGCCGAACTGTCCCTAGTTAGATGACTCGTTAATTGAAGCAGGCATAGATGAAAGGCAGAATCTCGAAAAGTAATTAAAGACTCCCTCGCTCCCTTTCCGCGCCCCTCCGCCCTCTCTCCCAGGATCTCTTCGGCCTCTACTTCGCTTTGATATTTGGGTCCCCCTTAATAGCGCGCCCGGATCCGCGGAATACCAGAATCCCGAGAAGGGTTCTTTAACTATCACCTCTCAGGGACTCCTTGCTTTTAAGTTAATTTCGGGTCTTCGCTGGGATTAGCTTTAATGTTCCGTGGTCTATTCCTTTTTTAATGAGAACTTGGCATCGCCGTTTCTTATCTTTGATTTTTCCGGAGTCCATTTCCCGGAATAAATATCTTTAGAAAATTTACCAGTAGCGTTTCGAGAAGGCCTTTAATATAAGAAAAGACGAAATGGATTTGAAGTTAACTTTAAAATTAGCGAGAATTTCCGTTCAACTTTGGTTATTCCGCAGGAGTATGTCCGGTGTTGTGCAGCGGTCGTGGTCAGTACATGGGCGGCGAATGCCTTTGCAGTCCCGGCTGGAAAGGTCGAGAATGTCAAGTACGCGATGACGAATGCGAAGTTTCCGACTGCAGCGGACACGGTGATTGTATCGATGGACAGTGTCGTTGTTTTCCGGGCTACAAGGGTCAAAATTGCGAAGAAGGTACCGTACGAACTTGAGAGCTATTTCGTTTCAGTTGGTTTCAACATTTCATTCGCGATGTAGTTGACTGTTTGGACCCTGATTGTTCCGGACACGGCGTTTGCGTCAGTGGCATGTGCCTCTGTCGTAAAGGTTGGAAAGGCGCTGATTGTAACGAACCCGACAGCGAAGCTTTGCGTTGCCTGCCGGATTGTACTGGACACGGACAGTTTGACCCTGAAATGCAACGTTGCGTTTGCGACGAGAGATGGACGGGACCCGACTGTTCGCAAGGTACCATTTTGCTTCAATCGCTTCTCCGAAAAACGCTCGTACGTATATTAATGGACCATATTTTACAATAACAGAAAAATGTAATTTGGACTGCGGTCAACATGGTCACTGTCAGGGTGGTGAATGCGTGTGCTTGGACGGCTGGAGCGGAGTCAAGTGTAACGAGAAACTGTGCGACCCACGTTGTCAGGAACACGGTCAATGTAAAAACGGCACCTGTCTTTGCATTCAAGGCTGGAATGGTCAACACTGTACTCTAGGTAAGCTATTAGACCGAAAATTTAAAAACGCGTAACGTTTAACCGACGACACTCTTCCTCAGAGGGATGCGTCCGTAACTGCAACAACCACGGCGACTGCATTATGAGCGAGGAGGACTGGCAATGTCAGTGCGAATCGAACTGGAACGGGCCCGATTGCAGCGTCCCTTTAGAGAAGAATTGCGACGACAGACTGGACAACGATAACGGTACAGAGCGTTCGTTATTTTTAATGGAACGGACAAGCTATAATAACCTAGCCCCGCTGTAGAAAAAACCCTTTCTATTGAGGGGAATTTATTAATATCAAACTTAACGAGCGAGCGCCATCTATTAGATTTAATAGGCGAAATCCGACGCCGTATATTACTATTAATAATCCGTTGAGATATTGAAAGCATAATTCATCCGCCTTCGCCCTTAGCAACTTTATTTCTTTCCCCCCCACACGCCCCCCTTTTTCTATATGACGCGGCTAACGATGTAAGCTATCTTTACGAAAATAGCCCTTTGCTGGGAAGCCTTCTTTTTCTGGGGTAGAGGAAAGGGCAGGCACTATATTACTAGGGTCCGTGGGACGACGCGATATCTGGCTTGTATCTCCCGCGTGGAGGCTTTGTTAAGGAGGCCTTGCCGAGTAATGAGTACAATTTGTTTCTCTTTTTCATTCCCACCCTCCTTCTTCCAGATGGTCTGATTGACTGCGCGGACAGTGAGTGCTGCCAAAGCAAGGCCTGTCAGAGCAATCCGCTCTGCTTTTCGTCCGCTGACCCACTGGACATTCTGTTACGCAAGCAGCCCCCCGCCGTGACCGCTTCTTTCTTCCAACGGATGCAGTTTCTCATCGAGGAGGACTCCGTGCAGAGCTACGCCAGAAAAAGTTCTTTCAACGACAGGTAGGAGGCGCTTTTTTCACCCCTTACTATTCTTTTATTCCTAGTGTTTATTATTAATATTCCACCGACGTCCGTGGTATTTGTATCGATTTTTTCCAACTAATTTCTTTATTCTACGATCTGAATTGAGCTTACCCCTAAGCTATCCGTGGTAAATATAGCGGACGGTTTTAGGACGCAATTGTTACTCTGTCTAGAAGTTTGACATTTATTTTTTGTCAATCGAAACTTCTGTAAAATTTTCGATCCGTCAAAAATAGCAATGCGCAAATGGAGAAGGGGCCGATATCGAAATACCAAACAATCGATTGTGTAAGTTCAATTTTAAATAGTGGTAGTATGTTACGCTTTATCCGGTATTTTAGTCAAATCACGGTTTATATATTTCCACAGGTTAGACTACTTGTACCTTCATACGTGCTAGCGTTTTGAGCCTCTTAAGTTCCTCTGACAGGCAACCCAGTTTTCTACTATGCTACTGGTACGCCCTCTAATGTATATAAACAGTACTAATTAATTTATTACAAATTAAATTTTTATAAATTTTAATTATAAATACACATGAGCTACCGTATTTATAATTTGATAATATGTATTTAAAAATTTATTAATTATCTAAGATACATTTAAATTTAAAATATAGGTGGCGCTCCATTTTTAAATATAAATATTATTTTAACAATAGTTGATTATAGTTCAGAAACTTTAATCAAGCCGGCGCTGTAGGCGCGAAGTAGATTTTTTCAAATTCTCTAAACGCGGGAGTAGCTCATAAGCGTCCATCTCTGAGCCGAAGTAGTCTAACCCGTTAAATATATAAACCGTGGTCAAATCATATACTAAATGCTTAAGCGGACGACAAATATCTGTTTATTTTTGGTGCCCAAGGGTGAAATTGGCACCATCGACCGTATTTCGAAGTACCTCATTAAAATCATTTACGTCGGCATTACGGACCACCACGATTTTGAATTTGACCAATACTATCGATAGTTCGATATTTCAATAGCCTCTTCTGCACACGCGCACTGTCATTTCTGACGAATCATGTTTTTTTTGTCATTTTTGATTTTATACAGAATGGATATAATAATTTTTTTTTAAATATTTTAATGTTATGCCATCAATATACACAAATACATTTTACCAGAAGTAAATGAACCGCAGTTATCGAAATAGCGCTCAGAATGTGAGGGCGTTTTCCTTATGAAATGATGAGAAAATCGAGTCAAATAAAAGCTAATTTCCATCAACGTCTTTAGCCGTGATAAATTTCACTTGGGAATTGTGGGTTTAGCTATATCTATGAATAAAAAATGATTTCATAAAAAAACAATAACGTTTTTTTATCGGCCTAGGAGCGCGCAAAATTTCAAATTCGAGGTCAAAATGTAACTTCATAGGGAAAACGCCTCCAACATGGGGAGTGTAGCAGTCTGATAGCTAAGGTTCATTTACTTTTGATTTTACTCAAATCAACATAACTGCATTTTTTTTGTCATGTTCCCAACCAAATTTGTCAAACAGGGATATTAGCCATTGAATTCTTCAGTTATTCTTTTGAACCCTTGAAACAAATCAAGATCAAAATAGAACTAATGCATTTTCAGTTTAATTTTTTTTAAATTTATAGTTTTAAACGACCCAATGGTGATTTTCCATAAAAAAATTCAGAGCAATTAAGTTAATCAAATAAAAATAAATCAAATTTTGTTACTGATACGCGGCTAATAAAATAGCTGCGATTGTGTTAATTTATTTTTATTAAAACAACCGTAATACCTGAAAATAGAGAATTGAAATAGCTACTTTCAAAGCTATAATTAAATTCAACCTTTTCTGGGCTGGTTTTCTCCAAAGCGAATGTACTAATATCCACCACTTTAAACCCTAACTAATCGAATGAAATCGCGGCGAATATTTCATTCCATTACAACTACTAATCCCGACTAACCACTCTTTCATTTTCTATCTTTCGCTGCCTGTAGCATGTTTTGGAATCATTTTAACGCAAGGTAGGTGTAAAATACGAACATTATCCCTTCCACTTTGTACAGCTTTGCTGCCCGCTCTTACCGTTATAAATCGTGGCAAATTGACCCCGACTCTTCCACCCGCTTTAAATCGTTTCTCTCCCTAATCCCGGCCATTTTCTCCTCGCGTGGAGCTTAGTAATAAGCGTGGTGCTAGAACGATACTTTGTTGTCGACGCTTCACCTTGGAAATATAATTTCAATCCATCAGCGAATGTTTCGCTGTACTTAGCTTAAGTCTTCCCTCGTTTACCGAGATTGCCTCAAACTCTAACGAATTTCCGCGTTTACATTTAGCCGCGCCTCGGTTATACGAGGTCAAGTGGTGAGCCCTTCCGGCAGTGGTTTGATGGGCATTCGAGTCGGAGTCGCTACTGATCCACTGTTTGGATTCACCGTTACCAGAGAGACCGGTTGGTAAGTAGCGAATCCTTCGTCATAATGTCTTTTATTTACGTCGCCTGCGAGAATGTTTGCCAACGTCCTCCGTCATTTATCCGGAGACGGTTTCCCGGATATACTTTTCCCTCCGTAGATTAATGGTGAAAATTGGCCCCTAAGCTCCGCTCGATCCGGTTGTTTGTTATTTCCGATAATTGTTTCCTCGCGGAGTTGATCTTGGAATAATTAGAATGTTCCCTCGACCCCTTTTACTTTGCTTTTCCGAGAATGATGATAGGGAGTTTAGTTACGGTTATTTATTAAAGTAGCGAGATTAAATTTTCATTACGTTATCGGCTTGGGTTACCCCAGGAAAGTAGAGATGATGAGGGATGTTTGGCAAATGATTTTTCGGGCTTAACTACGTGGTTTTAACTATCGGGGTTTGATCCTCGCGTAGGTTCGATTTGATGGTTAACGGCGGTGGCGCGGTAACGTTACATTTCCAACGCGAACCGTTCAAGCCCCACGAACGCACTGTGGTTGTGCCGTGGAACGAAATTATCGTCATAAATAAAGTCATTCTATCCGTTGACGAAACCAAAAGGGCAGAGTACAAATCCCCAGTCTGTCAAGACCACGATTTCGATAGTATGAAACCGGTGGTTTTAGCTACTTGGAAACACGGCTTCCAAGGTGGATGTCCCGAACGAAGCTCAGTCCTTGTCGAATCTCAAGTAAATAATATTTCATACCTAGCAATTTTAGCGTCCCGTTGGTATTCTTTCTAATTCGCCGTTTGTATCAGGTGGTTCAAGAAAGCGTGGCCATACCGGGAACGGCGTTGCATTTAGTGTACCACAGCAGTCGAGTCGGTGGTTACCAGTCTACCATCCAACTTCAGTTGACGCCCGATACGATTCCTCCAACATTGCGACTTATTCATCTACGAATTTCCATCGAAGGAATCTTGTTCGAGAAAACCTTCGAAGCCGATCCTGGTATCAAGTTTACTTACGCTTGGAATCGCAGAAACGTTTACAGACAGAAAGTGTACGGCGTTACCACCGCTGTTGGTAGGTGCCCTTTGCCCTTTGAGGTCGTTGTACGTTTAGTACTCGAGTAACGAATTGAACCTTAATTCCCGCAGTTTACGTTGGGTACGAGTACACGACCTGCCCCTACGTGATATGGGAAATTCAAACGACGCAAGTTAGCGGACACGATATGAGTATATCGGATATTGGAGGATGGAATCTGGACATTCATAACAGATACAATTTCCACGAAGGTATGTGTTCTTAAATCAAACTTTTTATTGTAATTTTGTAGATAAATGTATCTAATCAATAACGTAAAACGCGTCTGTAGGAATTTTACAAAAGGGAGACGGTACCAACATATATCTTCAAAACAAACCAAAAGTGATGCTCAACTCGATGGGTAATGGGCAGCAAAGACCTCTTCATTGCGACAAATGTGACGGAGTTGCTAAAGAACAACAATTGTTGGCACCCGTTGCTTTAACCGGTGGGCCAGATGGCAGTGTTTACGTTGGGGATTTTAATCTTATAAGACGAATCACTCCCGATGGTGTTGTTAAAACGGTAGTTGAATTGAGGTAAATTAAAACCAAAAAAAAAATTATTACCGTTTAGCAATGTTTCTATAACAATTTTCCATTACTATTTTAGCGCTGCCCAAGTGGCCTATCGCTATCATTTGGCAATCGGACCCGCCGATGGTAAGCTCTACATATCGGACCCCGAGAAACATCAAGTATTGCGGGCCATAGATCTATCCGTAATCCCTGATGTCACCAAAAACACCGAGGCTGTGGTTGGAAACGGTGGTCGATGTCTACCTGGAGATAAACTCTTGTGCGGTGACGGTCGACCAGCGAGGGACGCGCAGTTAGCTTATCCTAAAGGTAATTACACACCCATTACCGTAGAAAACCATAGATTCTAACGGATACTTCTACTATTTAGGAATTGCCATATCTCCTTACGGCGAGATATACATCGCTGATGGTACGAATATCAGAATGGTAGATCGTGGCGGTATAATCCACACTCTAATCGGCGATCACTACCATAAAAGTCACTGGAAACCTATTCCGTGCGGCCGAACAGTACCAGCGACTCAAGTTAGTCTAAGATGGCCGACCGAATTAGCAATCAACCCTCTCGACGGTTCCCTCCACATTTTGGACGATCACATGGTCTTGAAACTGACCCAAGACAAGAGGTTGAAGATCGTCACCGGTCGCGCTATGCACTGCCCCACGTCTCCCCAAGGAAGAGAAAAGAGCGATTTGGCGACGGAAGTTTACTTGGAATCTCCCCAGAGTATCACTTTTGGGTCCAACGGTGATTTGTACGTCGCGGAAAGCGATTCCCAAATGGTGAACAGAGTCAGAGTCGTCGGTAGCGACGGTCGTATTTATAAATTCGCGGGTGCCGAATCGAAATGCAGTTGTTTAGATATCAACTGCAAATGTTTGGACGACGACCATTTCTTGGCAGCCACGTCGAAATTGAATACTATATCTTCGATCACCATGACGCCCAACGGTCATCTGCACATTTGCGACAGGGGTAATCTGAGAATTCGGTCGGTGATGGCGTCTCTACCTAAACCGAACCAACAACAAGAGTACGAAATCTACGCTCCGGAAACGCAAGAAGTGTACGTTTTCAACCGACACGGCCAACACATTTCCACCAAGAATATCCTGACTGGTAAAACGGTGTACACGTTCTCTTATAACGTTAACACTAGTTTTGGTAAACTGAGCAGTATCACTGACGCGGCTGGAAATAAGATCTACATTCTCAGGGACTACAATAACCAAGTGAACTCAATCGAGAATACGCAGGGTGGAAAATGTCGTTTGGAGATGTCCAGAATGAGAATGCTGCAGAGTTTTACAACCCCTGAGAATTTCAAGACTATGTTCGACTATCACGGAAGTACCGGTCTTATAAAGAGCAAAATGGATAGTTCCGGTAGGGCTTACGTCTACGGTTACGACGCCTACGGCAGACTGGTTAAGGCCGTGACTCCCAGCGGACAAATTATCGCTTTAATCTATAATTTGAGCATTAAGGGCGCTTCGGTTACCGTCACGAGAAACGATAAAAATCCCATTTCTCTGTTGATCAAAGGCTCCGACGTGTCCACCAGAATTGGTACGTAGTAGACTATTTAAACATTTTTATTAAACCATACTGTCCGCTAATGCCTCGCTAATATCTTTTAAGGTTTGGTCGAAGAAAGGATTACTCAGTATCCGGATGGTAGCATCGTAGTGACGTCTCAAGACTCGAGTTCCTCGACAACGGAGACCGTCCCCAGTCCCGTGCTGTCCGATCTGAATCCGATTCTCGGCGAGACATTCCCCGTTCCGGCCAAGATGAAGCTGCTCCTCAGCGACGCTGTTATGCAGCGTATTGAGTGGCGTTACTATCTGCGTAAGGAAGGGAAAGGATCCAGTCGTCAAGTTACTCAAGTTGGACGAAAGATGAAGGTATGTTTTACCAGTGTTTCTTCATACAGATCCAACGATTCTCATTTTTCGTCTTGAAATAGGTGAATGGCGAGACTTTGTTAGCGGTCGAGTTTGACAGGGAACATTTTAGCGAAACTGTCTTTGATCGCAACCAAGTGGCCTTGGTTAAAGTTAAGTACAATGAGCCTGGAAATCCTTTGCGTTGGGACCCAACCATGAATATTACCGGAGTCGAATTAGAGTATGATCGTTTTGGAAGGCTCGCTCGTTGGGAACGCGGTCAACTCTCCGAAAGATACTCTTTCGACATTAAAGGTCGCCTGGCCGAAGTTCGCTACGCGGACAATAGCGGAGTTATGTACAAATACGACGATACACCCTCTACTTTGGTAATTTAGTCTACTTTTTATTTCGCCTCTTATATATTCGTTTTTTGAGAGTACGTTTTGGTTTTTTAGCCCAACGAGATAATTCTTCCAAGTGGCAGTCGTTATCTACTTCGTTACGACAACTTTGGAAGCCTCGAAGCGATCGTGACTCCGAATGGCCATAAGCACGAAATTGCGACGCAAACTTCGTTAGGATTTTACAAGCTACTCTACTTAGCTCCACTTGTCAAGCATCCGTTCGTGATTCACTACAACGACAGAGGTCAAGTTATTTCTAAAATGTATCCCAAGAACAAAGGACGCGTCGTGTACGTTTACAACAACGAAGGGCGCCTGGAAATTGAACTTTGCGGCGACGAGAAGACGGAATTTCACTACCACGAACAAACCGGCATGCTCAAGAGCATTTACAAAGCCCTCCCGGACATTGATTTCTTGAAGGCCGACTACAGGTATCAAGGGGCCTTGATTAAGGAAGAGAAACACAGGTACGGCAGCAGAAGCGGTTTGGACGGCGCCAAATTCAAGTTCAAATACGAAGGTCGTTTGGCGGGTGTCGAAGTCGAGATCAATGGAAAAACTAGCATCGAGACCAAATACAGATTTAACGGAGAGACCGGAATGCTGGAACAAATTCATCAGTTCCTGATCCACCAGTTGAAAATCAACAGTTTCTTCATTCAAGACGAATCGAGGCAGTATTCGAAATCAATCGGCTTAGACAGCTACGGAAGGCTCGTTCAGACTACAATTACAATATGGAATAAGGAAGTTTACTCCATGTTCCTCCTTTACGACAATCGTAATCGAGTCACGCGTAGCACCGTCAAATTGGGTACCACTAAAGACATTGTCAAAAACTACACTTACACTTTGGATGGCTTCTTGGAATCCTGTTCGGAAAGCAACACTTGGCAGTTTATTTACGATATCAATGGTAACATGAAAAGTCAGTGGGAAGGTCAAAGGCAATTGACTCTGCGATACGACGACGGAGATCGATTGATTGGTTACGGAGATGTTGAACTGTACGTCGTGGACTCCAGGGGTTTCGTCGTTCAACGAGGGGAGGAGAAATTCAGGTTTAACGCTAAAGGGGAGATGACCTTAGCCTTCGAACTTCACCAATACGAAGTGCGGTACACTTACGACGCCTATTCGAGATTGGTAGCCAGACGAGACCATCGAGGCAACTTAACTCAATATTTTTACGCCAACCCCGCCAAACCGAGCCAAGTTACCCACGTTCATTTCCCGAAAGATGGCTCTACGTATTTACTAATTTACGATACGCACGACCATTTAATCCACATTCTTCATGGAAATAACAAGTACTACGTAGCCACTGACCATCTGGGAAGTCCCGTTGCCGTTTTTGACGCGGAGGGAAAACTTATCAAGGACATTAGAAGAACTCCCTTTGGCAAAGTATTTTTTGACACCAATCAGGACTTCTTCGTTCCCCTGGACTTTCAAGGAGGACTTCGAGATCCTCAAACTCAACTTATCCACTTCGGTGGTCGCGTGTACGATCCTCACGGCGCGCAATGGTTGACACCCAACTGGGAGAAAATTCCGGATCTTCTCAAGGAACCGTACAAAATCAATTTGTACCGATTCCACGATAATGATCCCATCAATCCGCCAAACAAGGATGACTTGCATTTGTCAGGTAATATAGAGTAATTTCAGTCTGCTTTTTGGGTTTCCTTTAATAAGTGTTCCTTTTAAAACTCTTAGAAATGCCCGAATGGATGTCGTCTCTGGGATTCGACTTGAAATCGATGGTAATTCAACCGCGCCAGGCTTACGACCATCAAGTTTCGTTGCGAAACCGCGAAAGCTTACCCACCATCTCGGGTTTGAGTTGCGTCGCGGAAATAGTCAAGGGCGAATTCCGTCGTTTTACGACCATGCCCAAAACGGAAGTCAGGGTGGACAACCTCTTCTTAGGCAGTATTAATTTCCGCATCGCCAATTTGCCCTCGGTACTCGGCGACGGTATCTTGATTTCACGTAAATTGAACCGAGCCCTGGTTCACGTGGTCAACGACGCTAGTCCAATCTTGCGCGACGTCGTCGCGTCAGTCTTCAACGAGACGTACATGGTGGACTTCTCCTTTTCCCAACTGGGACAGGACATGTTCTTCTTCGTTCAAGAAGCCAAGGACAAAGCCCAGGAGGACTGGGACCAACTGCAGAGGTTGGGCACCCTATTCAACGTCACGTTGCAACAAGTCGACAGCAGCGAGGCCGTTGGTAGCGGCCAAGTCGATTTGAAAATGCACAGCACCAGCGTGGTTCTCAATATCCGTTACGGGACCAATTTGGACGACGAGAGGCGGCGCTTGTTGCGTTCCGCCCGTCGCAAGGCCGTGGAAGAGGCTTGGCAGCTCGAGGCGGATCTAGTACGCGGAGGGTACAAGGGTTCGAACGCGTGGACTAAAGTCGAAAAAGACGAGCTACTCGCGTCGGGGAAAGTCTCCACCTATTACGGAACGGACATTTACGACATCACTAAGTACCCCCAACTGGCGGATGACCCCACAAACATAGTTTTCAAGAAGGAAAATAGCAGGAAAAAGAGAAATAGATCTCGACGGCCAAAATTATAATCCATTCTTCGCGAAATGGGTTGTTTTTCTCGATAATCTAGTCCGCCTCAGCGGCAACAGGGTGTTTAAGGAATAAAAAACTCTTTTTATTCGCTAATGATTAAAGAAAGTTATTGAAACTTTAAAAAAATACCATTCATGGTATAAAGACGGAAAAACGTGAAATAAATTTTTCTTTTAATATATATATATCTAATTATATAAGAAAAAATTACGTACGTGAAATGTGTTAAAGAAAATTTAAAAGATAAAAAAATTAGACGAACTTATTCTTAGGCCTAAGGACAAATTACTTCTATCTTGTTCTCGAGAAGAAAGCTGCTATTTTTGGTAATGTTTGAACGTGCATTTCAAGAATATAACTTAGTTGGAAAGAGAGTTTAAATTCGGCGTGTCACTTTACGACTTTTAACTACGCGAAAAAAATCTCTCTTACCTGGACACTGGCTGATCAAATGAACTGTCACGCGGGTTATCGCGGCTTCCTCTAATTCTCTAGTTACGTCACGGCCAGGGGGCGCTACGCTCCTAACTCTGGTTCAACACTCGGATAGACATTAAACGGACGTGGTTGATTCAAGCCACACCTATTCTTGGAATCATCGTGACAAAAAACTACGAAAGATGGCACTCGATAACACTGACAGTTTTTGAATAAAATAGCGTAAGTCGGATCATATTTCCGAAATAATACGCCGATAATCGCTAATCCTTTATATTTACCAAAGATATTGTAAATGTATTTAATGAAAAACATAAAATGGCGTTTTTTAGACCAAGATTTTACCATCCAGAGTTTAAGATTAAAAAATCTGATAATGATGTCTTATTTAATTAAAAACAAATCGTGAAAGGATATTTAATATCTGTTTACCTCCCTCCCGGCACCCGTTCTCACCCCGCTTAAATATAATCGTCATCCATTAATTTATCATTAAATTTGTGTATTTAATTTTTAACTTTAACTCTCAACTTAGTGCTGGACATTTGTTTTGAGTTTTTAAAACTACAATGACAATATGGATTAACCGAAGAAGCTAGGTCGCTTGACCCGGATGGAATCACCGTCGACCACCTTGACCACCTTTTCCCCGAAAGTCTTCATTTGTCGTAGTTGGCTTCATATTTTTGCGTTCTCGAACGAGTTGTGGTGTGACAGACAATTGCAAGTGCCTTAATGTGAATGTGAACCTAGTATTTAAGTTTTAAAACTCCCTCCTAGGTAATCCCCCTCTAAGAAAAAAAAACTACGTTTAAGGACGAAAACATTTTACCCTCGGTAATCTCTGAAAGCATCTTACGGTACCGACAGATGTCAGTATAGTATCTAGAGCACTCGTGTAAATATTAGTGACCTGTCGAAAAAAAACCGTTCTTAAGAAATACAACGGCAAATGCTCCTGTATTTGCTAAAACTATAAAACAAAAAAAGTACATTATTTATCCCGAAAATGTCCTCTTTGAAAAAACAAAACGCGTTAAAAAAATTTTAAGCGTTTAAAAGTTGAGCGAAGGTGCCAAAAATTGATAAAAAAAAACCAATTTGTTATTAACAAAGAAGTATATGGCTTTTGAAGACAAACAAAAAAATGTGGAATGATTTTGTATGCACAAGCGTAATTCCTCCTCCCACTTGTAAGTTAACTAATGTTCTAATGGAGCTCTATTTGTACTTAAAGAAATCTCCTCATCTCCTCATGTGCAAAAAATACTCAAATAAATGATTTCGTGAAAAAAATCCGCTTTTTTTCATTAACCTATAATATAATAGATATATTCAGTTGCAGGTTAAGAAAGGCAAAATATCTAGTATATTTGGCGGAAAGATACTGGCACCTAGGAGCAACAAACACAGCACTGCCTACACAAGGAGAACGCAACCCGTCAAAAGTCGTGTATTTTCTTGCGTACAGTTTTCATTGGTTATACGCTTTAGCGCCTGCTGCCGTCGGAAGGGGAAAATTTAGAAATTGTCTTCTCCCCCGCCCGTAAAACGTTCAGCGTAAAGGTTCGTCCAATGAAATTTGTACACAACACTACGTTAGCGTGTTTAAAGGCTAGCTGAGTTTCCCTTGTGTTTGTTGCTCCTAGCTGGCACAAATTTCCTGTAAATCGGGGGCGGGAATTTTGAAATTGGCCTGTTTACGATTGAATTTCTCAGTATACGGGCGCCCGTTATATAATTATGGAAAATACCGTCTATTGAGTTATATTTCAAAGTGATAATTAATTAGTATAGATAAGAACTAAGAACAGTATTACAAGTGAGGCATACCTACACAATTCAGTTTGGCGAGTCCAGGGTAAGTATAGAACGGGGTGATGACGAGATTACTTCGTTGACGTACATAATCGTGCGATTTGGTGATGGCTTAGGAGAATAATACTAATCTAGTCAAAAACCTTAAGGTTGAAATCCGCAAGGTCCTCCACCTTAACACAAAACGGTTTCCACGCCGCGGGGGGGCCCCGAGAACTAGGGGCCCCAAACGTTTATGATTAAAATCGGTGCTATTTAAAAGGGCCCCGAGTTGTTTTTCGCGGGAGTTCCTAGTTACGCCTCTGAAAGGGACGTTAGTCCTTATGCAAGGTCCGGGTATAGAGCACCTACCCGAGCACTTGCTATATTATCTCGAGTCAGAATGAAGCCGATTTTACCACCTCGTATGTCAAAAACTATAGGTCGTATCAAAACAAGTGATGTATCGTTTGAAAGGTAACAGGCAGTCAGGCACGCGACAAACATATACGAATTCCATCGAACAGGGTTTACGCGACGTTTCTTAGTAATGGGGCACAGTTAATGTACGACTTTTGACGGGCTGCGTCCTCCTTGTGTAGGGAGCTGTGTTTGTTACTCCTAGGTGACTACAAGATTTGAATATCGTAGTCTTGACGTTGCCACTCGGTTCCAATAAGATTTGAAGCTGTCGACAATATAGTCTACGACAGCATACTTTCAAAATATTACAGGAAGTGTTACTGAAATTTGTAATACCTTTCGAATATAGATTGTTCTTTTCAATCGAAAATAATAAATTGAAATAATAAAACTAAGATAAAACTAAATACAAAATATCGGTATCTGGTATTCAATAGTTTTGACAAAAACTTCTATAAATTAAGTAAATTTTTCATTACTAAAATTAATTACCAAAAGGTAAAATAACTTTAATTTAATTCAGAAACATTCGTACAGTAGGTCAATTAAAACATCTTATCTTGTGAAGACTCCCTTCCCTTTCACTATCTCAAGCTTAAAGAAAAACGTCGCAACCAATTAAGTTACGAGTTGATGACGATGGGGAAACCGAGTCTTCACAACAGAAGTAGCAAAGTTCACCATCTGACTTACAAAATCGATCCATTCTTTTGCAGAATGGTATTAAATTATGTGGATCGAAAGAGCTGTTGCGTTTAGTTCGCAGTCCTTGACTTGAAATAATAAGCTCAGCTAAAATATATGTTATGGCAATAAGATACTTCATGAGGAACAACTATTTGCTGTATCGCCAACAAATAGTACTCAGTCACAGTGCTTAATTTAATTTGTTTTCTTTAGAAAGCTAAGAGATGGTCTAGACGTTTAAGAAATTAGGCTTATAACAAAATACATAACTAGTGAGAGTACTAATAATTTATTCATGCTATTTAAAAAGTCCAATTCACATTATGGTAAAAACTTTGCGAGACTACCATTCAAGAACTTAAAAGCGTATTTATAAGAAGCGGGTTGTAATTTAAAAAACCCAAATAAAGTTATTGCGACCCTAGAAACCCTGTTGGCACGGCAAATCCTATAGCCGATGATGGTGGTACAATCACTTGTGGAATCGATTTCCCGGTTTCTATTAGCTGTACTGGAACCACTGGAGGAGGCATAATAACCTGCGGCTTGGATTTACCGATTTCAACCATTTCTACTGGAACAACTGGAATTTCCTGGGCAGCCGGGATCTTCACGGGAGCTGCGATGAGATTAATTAACAGGAGAAGCTCCAACACAGCTCACCTAACATACATACCCAAAGCGTGAACATAGTGCTCGACGGTGTTGCGTAGTTCGCTGGTAACTGAAACGTGACCTTCAACTTGGGGGACGCTAATAGGACTCTTGACGATTCCAGCCAGCGTCTTCCAGACAGACATTGCGGCTTTGGCTTTCACTCCGACAGCAGCGACTCCAGCTGCCTTAGCCGCAATCAGTCCACCGGTGGTTTTGCCAACTGCTCCTCCAACTGCTAATTTCCCAGCTACCAATTTAGTGATCCCCAATTTCGCTCCTGCTACAGCGATGGCTTTACCAGCTGACAACTTCGCAGCTCCGATTCCAGAAGATATTTTAGCCACTCCCACCTTGACGCCGACTAATTTGGCACCACCTAGTCCGCTGGCCAAACCTTTCCCGGCGAGGATTTTAAAAGCTCCAATGGCAGCAGTTTTCTTGGCCAATCCCAATCCATCACCTCCGACTGCAACCTTGGTGCCCACGATGACTTTACCTCCAACTAAAGCTGCTCCTCCGAGACCAACGGCAGCTTTCTTGGCAATTCCAAGACCAGCGGCTCCAGCTGCAATTTTCGTTCCAACTAAAGCAGCTCCTCCAAGACCAGCGGCTCCGGCTGCCATTTTCGTTCCAACTAAAGCAGCTCCTCCAAGACCAGCGGCTCCGGCTGTAACTTTCGTTCCAACTAAAGCAGCTCCTCCAAGACCAGCGGCTCCGGCTGCAATTTTCGTTCCAACTAAAGCAGCTCCTCCAAGACCAGCGGCTCCGGTTGCCATTTTCGTTCCAACTAAAGCAGCTCCTCCAAGACCAGCGGCTCCGGCTGCCATTTTCGTTCCAACTAAAGCAGCTCCTCCAAGACCAGCGGCAATTTTCGTTCCAACTAAAGCAGCTCCTACAAGACCAGCGGCTCCGGCTGCCATTTTCGTTCCAACTAAAGCAGCTCCTCCAAGACCAGCGGCTCCGGCTGCCATTTTCGTTCCAACTAAAGCAGCTCCTCCAAGACCAGCGGCTCCGGCTGCCATTTTCGTTCCAACTAAAGCAGCTCCTCCAAGACCAGCGGCTCCGGCTGCCATTTTCGTTCCAACTAAAGCAGCTCCTCCAAGACCAGCGGCTCCGGCTGCCATTTTCGTTCCAACTAAAGCAGCTCCTCCAAGACCAGCGGCTCCGGCTGCCATTTTCGTTCCAACTAAAGCAGCTCCTCCAAGACCAGCGGCTCCGGCTGCCATTTTCGTTCCAACTAAAGCAGCTCCTACAAGACCAGCGGCTCCGGCTGCCATTTTCGTTCCAACTAAAGCAGCTCCTCCAAGACCAGCGGCTCCGGCTGCCATTTTCGTTCCAACTAAAGCAGCTCCTCCAAGACCAGCGGCTCCGGCTGCCATTTTCGTTCCAACTAAAGCAGCTCCTCCAAGACCAGCGGCTCCGGCTGCCATTTTCGTTCCAACTAAAGCAGCTCCTCCAAGACCAGCGGCTCCGGCTGCCATTTTCGTTCCAACTAAAGCAGCTCCTCCAAGCCCAGCGGGTCCGGCTGTAACTTTCGTTCCAACTAAAGCAGCTCCTCCCAGCCCAGCGGGTCCGGCTGTAACTTTCGTTCCAACTAAAGCAGCTCCTCCCAGCCCAGCGGGTCCGGCTGTAACTTTCGTTCCAACTAAAGCAGCTCCTCCCAGCCCAGCGGGTCCGGCTGTAACTTTCGTTCCAACTAAAGCAGCTCCTCCAAGCCCAGCGGGTCCGGCTGTAACTTTCGTTCCAACTAAAGCAGCTCCTCCAAGACCAGCGGCTCCGGCTGCAATTTTCCTTCCAACTAAAGCAGTTCTTCCAAGACCAGCGGCTCCCGCAGCAACTTTCCCAGCGACCAAAGCTTTTCCTCCAACGACAGCAAATCCACCGACTTTAGCGAGACCAATACCAGCAGCTCCAACAGCTCCCGCCGCAATTTTCTTGCCAATAACAGCTACTGTTCCGGAAACCAGGGCCTTACCCCCGATAGCAACTCCAACTGCCGCTGTTCCAGCGACCAATGCTTTTCCTCCCAGCTATGACTTTACCTCCAAGGAGAACGGGCACAGCGACAGCTTTCTTGATGACCAGGCCTTTTCCGAGGGCCAGAGCACCAGCACCTTCATCCGCAGCGACACCACCGCCAACAAGACCCTTTTTGGCGATAGCAGTTCCAAGTAGTAGTTTTGTCAAGAGCAAGGATTAGCTTCGAACTCTTGAATCAAGAGACCGACGCATTGGAAAATTACGAGACTCTTCATATTGATGTCCATGACTGCCAAACGACAATAAAATTAAGGCTACTTCAGAGTGAGTAAATTATGGCGTTAAAATAATATTTACTTAATTATATGGAATATACAAATTATCAAATGTGTAATAAATAACTAACGAATGCTATAATTACCAAAACCTCGCCACAGTATATGTCTCTCGTAGAATCGCTGTTAACACCAAACGTGTGAAATTATTACACTTGGTTCAACACACGCTACAGAACTGATGATCACTAAACGTTTCGTACGCTTTTTATACCACTCTTAGTCTCTATCTTCCCCAAATTAAGTTATATTTTATTGAGCCAAAGTTTAGTTTCTGAAGTATTTTTTACGTTTCAAAAAAATTTAGTAAATATTTTCGGGCTTTTTATCCTATGGATTGAGTAGGATCTAAAGCCTTATTTTGAACACATTTTACGTCTGTTAAAAAGATTGCTTCAAGTTTACAAATACCAGGAGTTCATTGAACTTTGAATGGGGTGTATCGGATTTACCTGTATGCCGAGGCAATTAAACCATGTACATGTTTGTTTGTTTTTATAATTTAAATGGTTAGTGAATAATTTATATTTAGTTTGGCTATAACATGATAGGTAGCGGCATCGTAGGGAGTAGATTTTATCTACATGGTAATTGCAACAGATGACGCTTCGGACGTTACAATTTACATGCCGTAGCGTGTAGACTTTGCCTCGTCTATTCAATGGTAATTGAATACTTCTAGTTTGATGAACTCCTGATAGTACTTAACAACGGTTTATACACACATAATCTGGCACCACCCTAGGACCAAATCATCTAGCGACTTTTTATGCCTATAATTCAGGTGGCCGGGTTACAATGCGTAGGACCGGTGGTGGCAAGCCCTTCATGCCACACGAGCCAACAGCCCAACTACACTCATTATTACCGTTAACCTACAAGTTTTAATGGAAAGAGGAAACCGAAAAACTCCGTTTGGGCCCACGGGTCCTATCCCTCAACCGCCAAGCGTGGCCTTATTTAAGTGAAGTATAATTTAAAGTATGTTAAGATAAAAAAGACTCTTCGGTTATTTTGTAAAAGTAAAACTTACTTTTTTTACAAGCGAAAATTTTTATTTAAATTATTGCCATAATTCCAACTAAAAATATTTTAGAACTAAAACGTAAAAAGACTATAGAAACTAAACCTACTGTACCCCTCTATAGAGCTTAGGCTAAATAAAATAACACTTTATTTGGGAAAAAGCGAGAAAAATTGAGAGCCCTTTGACCGCTATAAAAAGGAGTGAGAAACAATTTATGGCCAACAGTTCTGCGGCCTGTCTCACACAACGCACAATTGTTCTCCGATAAACTTTTCCTATAGCAGCGAATTGGTAAATATAATATTTTCTTAATATGTAATTTATGCCGGTGGATTTTAAAGTAATGATTTCTGTAATAATTAATGTAACGGTTTAATTAGATACACTTTGAAATAATTAACCTTATTGTCATTGTCCTTTGGTAGTCATCGACGTCAATATGAAGAGTCTCATAGTTTTCCTATGTGTCGGTTTCTTGATTCAAGAATTCGAAGCCAGTCCTTCACTCTTCACGAAAGGACTGCTTGGAACTGCTATCGTCAAAAAGGGTCTCATTGGTGTCGCTGCCACTAAAGGTGCTGGTGCTCTGACTCTCGGAAAAGGCCTAGTTGCCAAGAAAGCTGTCGCTGTGCCTGTTCTCCTTGGAGGTAAAGTCGTTGCTGGGAAGGTTGCTGCTGGGAAAGCTAAAGCTGGAATCGTGGGAACTATAGCAGTCGGAAAAGGCAAACTAGCGCTTGCTGGAGGAAAAGCTGTCATCGTTGGTAAGATTGCTGTAGGCAAGGCAGGAGCTGGAGTCGTTGGGAAAGTAGCTGTTGGTAAAGCGGGTCTCTCTGTTGCTGGAGGGAAAGCTTTGGTCGCTGGAACAGCGGCAGTCGGTCTCGTTAAGAAAGTTGGTGGAATTGCTTTCGGAGGGAAGGCCCTGGTTGCAGGAACAGTAGCTGTCGTTGGAGGAAAAGCTGTCATTGGCAAGAAAGCTGCTGTCGGAGTTACTGGTATTGGTCTCGCTAAAGTCGGTGGAGTTGCGGTCGTTGGAGGAAAAGCTTTGGTCGCTGGGAAAGTTGCTGCAGGAGCCGCTGGTCTCGGAATTGCCAAGAAAGCCGCTGTTGGTCTCGGAGGAGCAGCTTTAGTTGGAACGAAAATTGCAGCCGGAGCCGTTGGTCTCAGAGGAACAGCTTTAGTTGGAACGAAAATTGCAGCCGGAGCCGCTGGTCTCGGAATTGCCAAGAAAGCCGCCGTTGGTCTCGGAGGAGCAGCTTTAGTTGGAACGAAAATTGCAGCCGGAGCCGCTGGTCTCGGAATTGCCAAGAAAGCCGCCGTTGGTCTCGGAGGAGCAGCTTTAGTTGGAACGAAAATTGCAGCCGGAGCCGCTGGTCTCGGAATTGCCAAGAAAGCCGCCGTTGGTCTCGGAGGAGCAGCTTTTGTTGGAACGAAAATTGCAGCCGGAGCCGCTGGTCTTGTAATTGCTAAGAAAGCCGCCGTTGGTCTCGGAGGAGCGGCTTTAGTTGGAGGGAAAGTCGTCGTGGGCACCAAGGTTGCAGTCGGAGGTGCTGGATTGGGATTGGCCAAGAAAGCTGCTGCCATTGGAGCTGGTAAAACCTTCGGCGGGAAAGTTTTGGTCAGCGGACTAGGTGGTGCCAAATTAGTCGGCGTCAAGGTGGGAGTGGCTAAAATATCTTCTGGAATCGGAGCTGTGAAGTTGTCAGCTGGTAAAGCCATCGCTGTAGCAGGAGCGAAAATTGGAAGCGCTAAATTGGTAGCTGCGAAAGTAGCAGTTGGAAAAACCACCGGTGGACTGATTGCTAAAGCAGCTGGAGTCGCTGGCGTCGGAGTCATAGCCAAAACCGGAATGTCTGTGGGGAAGACGATGGCTGGAGTCGTCAAGAGTCCTATTAGCGTCCCCCAAGTTGAAGGTCACGTTTCAGTTACCAGCGAACTACGCAACACCGTAGAGCACTATGTTCACGCTTTGGGTATGTATGTTAGGTGAGCTGTGTTGGAGCTTCTTCTGTTAATTAATCTCATCGCAGCTCCCGTGAAGATCCCGGCTGCCCAGGAAATTCCAGTTGTTCCAGTAGAAATGGTTGAAATCGGTAAATCCAAGCCGCAGGTTATTATGCCTCCTCCAGTGGTTCCAGTACAGCTAATACAAACCGGGAAATCGATTCCACAAGTAATTATACCACCACCATCGGCTATATCCGTGCCAACCGGGTTCATAGGGTCGCAATAACTTTATTTATGTTTTTAAAATTACAACCCGGTTCTTGTAAATACGCTTTTAAGTTCTCGAATGGTAGTCTCGCAAATTTTGTACCATAATGTGAATTAGACTTTTTAAATAGCATGAATAAATTATTAAAACTCTCACTATAGTTATGTATTTTGTTTTAATCCTATATTTGCTTAAACAGCAGGTTCTTAGGCTAAACGAGTTCTAGCTTTATATTATCACTGACTTCGTGTCCTGCATTTAACAAAAGTACATTTGAATCAACCTAATTCATTAGGTAGCTTTACAAATTACAATACTCTTTTGCCAACTTCTGATGTCCCGTCCTTAAAACCTTTTGGTATTTCAAGCGTGTTATTTATTACACCGAACGCAACGCAACCGCTTTATAAGAAATGCGCTCGGTCTCGTGGACCGTTCTTGAGAAGACAGTGAGAGGCGAGTATTTCCGTTGAACATGAGTGGTTCGTGAGTTGAGTATCCATTTGGATAATATTCAAAGAGGCGCATCCTAGTTTAGTTTCATATCCAAATAAAGCTAAACTGGTACACGCTGTCATTAAACATTTTAGGTCCTATATATTTTAAGCCTGCCAATTGTACGCGTAGAATACGGAACGAATCAGAACTTCAGTTGAGTTTTCCAAAACCATTTTATTATAAAATTAGTATGAAAAATCTTGTTCATATATAAATTATTTTCTATCGTCGTCTGTACAATAATTTCGACAAAACCTTTACACTTGTTATTAACATATTTTTTAGACCAACAACACGGGTTTTTTCATGCTTATTTGTTTTTATGAATTTGCGAAAAGGTTTTTTCTCAATGATGCTTTCGTTTTTAATCATAGTGTAACAACAGGAGACAAATTCTACCCTGATAACAATTCAATGCGAAACTCTTTTTCATATAACATTGGTTTTTTCTTAATATATTTTTTGTTATTGGAATTTTTCTCCAAAAAACTTAAGTCATAGCAAAACTTCAAGAAAATCGAATTGGTAGTGGTGAAATTAGCCTTGTTTTATATAATAATGCAATTTTTTATTAATAAACTATTAGTTTTTTAAGTTAGAATTCGCGTTATCTATTTAACGTAATCGAAATATATAGTAAAAATCGTTTTCGAAATAAATCCAAGTTACAATTTGCAAACAAAACTAAACTAACTGTACAAGTAAATATCTGTAATAATTTCCATTCAGTTCTAACCATACCACTACTCCACCAATTTTGTTAATTTGTGTTTGCTTTAAAAAACAAACATAGTCTTTGGCACCAAAACGATTTTGCGAAAATGGCGTAGAGCGATGGCGGATCGGCTGGCTTGAAATTAGTCTATTCTCTTTGCCAAGCTATAGAAATTCTGTGCCAAAACTCCCGCAACCGCTCTACCGATCCATAGCGCAAATATAATGAAACAATTTCATTATGCAATATAATTGTACAACCGTTTTATTTAATCTTGCATTATATTTTTAATAAGAATAGCTCCCATAATAATTTCTACACATTGTCTTTTTTATTTATTTTTTCAAACCGATATATTGGTCCCCGATAGCTCTTGGTAATTATTTCTTTTTCGTATTTAACTACAACTTTTAATTTATACACGTATTAATCAGAGCTATAGAATAACAGGTACCAATGTTATGATTTTGTTTATTATTCTTCAATTAATTTAATAATTAATATAATAACGTATCGTAATTCCTTATTAACACCCCAGAAAACCCAACAATACGCGTAGTCACTTCAAATCTACAGTTTATAATTTTTTATATCGGGTTGCTAAAAATTCACGAAATTTTTCAAATTTTTTTTTCTAATTCTAATCCCTTCCCCCCTCTTTTTTTTTTAATTATTTGACATTTTTTTTATATAATATTTCTCTCGTTTCTTTGTCGGAATTTCCGCCAAGTTTTGTGTCATTAACATGGCCAATATATGTGTAATGATTTCTTTTTGTGTGTTATAATTTAAAAATCCGTTTACGTATCGTGCGTCAAAAACTCTCCGAGTTATTTATAAAATAATATTACATTAGGAAAACACCGAAACCCTTTTTTTTTCAAAATTAAGAAAAGAAATATATCAGAAATCTTATATTTTCAAAAACAATATAGCCCAAATATTATTTCTTTAATTTCTTTTGAGCAATTTGTTTTCTATAATGTTCCTTTTTTCTTCTTCATACTAGATTATTTTTACTCAGGAACTTTTCAAGCGTTAAAAATTAACTTCGTCTTTAAAATGATATAACTACAACGAAAAGGTTGTACGACACGTTTACGTTGACACTAAATTAAGTTTCTGATGAGGTTCCGGGTTTAATTAATTACCACGCAATAATTTATTTAATAATTACTATTCCTATTTTGTTTTTCGACTTAGAAATGAAACAATTTCTTTTTACCACATTAACATTTCTCAACCAATACTGTTCCAAATTAAACACCTTTTTTTAAGCTGTTCCGTCTAAAACCATAACTTAATATAAACCTTTGTTTTATTAAATTCTCTTTAAAATTTGTTATAAAGTAAAAAAATGTATTCGCAAAATGTATACTATAATTTTTCAATAAAAAGACCATTAAAATTTGGTCAACCGTAATATCGAAATAAATCGAAATATTATAATTTATAATTACTACCTAAGTCTAGCATTTTTATTTCATTTTATTATTAATCTAAGTTAATTGTAGTTAGCAAATTCGCCCAAGTAATTAATATGAATTTGATTTCCCCCGTAACGATAAATTTTTCGAATTTCACAATAAATGATATTCAACCAAAAATAAAGTGTTTTTGTTGGTTTTTCAAAAAACGTTATTTTTTATATCCCCATATATTAGTAAAAGCGGCCATAGCACCAAAGGAATTTTTGTAGTTTCGTCGTATTGTTAAAAACGTCCACATAGCCCTAGTCACGAAAAAATGTTTTTCTTCTGTTTTTCGCGAATATACGGTTGAAATTGTAACACGTCCTTCTTTTAACGATTTCTGTTAAATTTATTCTAAAACTAAAAACCATTAATTTCGCCACAGACGGCGTTGGTATCGCAAAACGCGTTTTTTTAAAACCCTATGACGTAAGGCTTAAATACAGGCGCGTTATATACGACCTACAAGTATAACTGGGGAATTTTTTTACCGCATCGAGTGTATATAGTTTATTACTTTTCTAATGATGAAATTTGATGATTTAAAACTCGTGAAGATTTTTTTCTTTATTATATATTTTTGGTTCTCGATTAGTGCATAGTAAACAGATAAACTTTACAAGGAACGAGGGGTCCGGCTTGGGGGATGAATTTATATATTTTTATACAGTTTGTTTTAGTTCATACTTTGGTTTATCTTTTCAATATATTTTTGTTTTTGGCAGTATTATAGAGAAATACAATTGTCGTATTCCTAACGACTCCATTTCAAAAGCTTCTTTCGCTTAAATTTGTTTATTTTTTACTCTTATAATATAGAGTGTACTTAATCAGGTTTCCAAATTGATGAAAACGTATTTTAGTTTCATTTACGTACTATTTATTTTTTTAAATATGTCCGCAAACGTAATTTTCTTTTCAGTGTTGGATTTGCACCGATTTGATAGAAATAAAATATTTCTTATTATGTATTGAGGCACTCTATCCTGTAGTATTTGTTTGGTATTTTTCTTTCGTTCGTCGAGGAATAATTTAATACGGAACAAACTCTCCCCAAAATCGATAATATTTAAGTATTTATTACTTGGTTTGTCTTCTTTATATCCGCGAACGCCGGAGTGAAATTTGTGTTCGTTTTTAAAAGATATAGTATTCGAATGGAATGTTTGATTTTAGCGATGTCCGATTGATCAAACAATGATTTCCATTCGGTTGCCTTTGCGGATGATTCGTACTTGTCCCGGTTGGATGTCCGCAACTCCCGTAGATTTGAAACATAGGGGCACCATTTCTTTGCCGAAGTTAGCTTCAAATCTTATTATACCAAAAATGTAATGGTTAGTACATTTTGAAAGGGTCATTGCTTTTAAGTAGTGGCCCAACAATGGTTGGATCAAACTGCGCAATGTGTTGGGTGTGTCGAAGGGCTGATCACCAAGATTTTGTATATACACCGAGTACGTTATCAGAGAGTACGTCGAGATTACGGGGAGTACGTCGAGATTATGCGGAGATTACGATGAGTACGGCGAGCTTACGAGAAGATTACGGGGAGTACGTCAAGATTACGCGGAGATTACGATGATTACGGCAAGCTTACGAGAAGATTACGATGAGTACGGTGAGCTTACGAGAAGATTACGGGGAGTACGTCGAGATTACGAGAAGATTACGGGAAGTACGTCGAGATTACGAGAAGATTACGGGAAGTACGTCAAGATTACGCGGAGATTACGATGATAAGGGCGAGATTACGCAGAGATTACGATGAGTACGGCGAGATTACGCAGAGATTACGATGAGTACGGCGAGATTACGCTAAGATTACGATGAGTACGGCGAGATTACGCTAAGATTACGATGAGTACGGCGAGATTACGCTAAGATTACGATGAGTACGGCGAGATTACGCTAAGATTACGATGAGTACGGCGAGATTACGCTAAGATTACGATGAGTACGGCGAGATTACGCTAAGATTACGATGAGTACGGCGAGATTACGCTAAGATTACGATGAGTACGGCGAAATTACGCTAAGATTACGATGAGAACGGTGAGATTACGGGGAGAACGGCGACATTATGCTACGCACTGATTGTATACGACGATTACGCAGAGTGATCAGCCCCTCGGCATGTGTAGTAAAAAGTACACCAAAGTAAAAGGAAAATTGCAATTGACTTTTTTATGTAATACTTCCTTACTAAAGCCAAATGCAGAAAGTGCGAGAAAACGTGTCTTAGTTTACTAGCATGATCCTACTGTATGACGAATTGCTACCCGTTCGTCACAAGCGTAGTCTGCCGCTCTTGGCCAGGAAGGGAGTACAGAGAGTGGAAAATATCATTGTGTCTCGTCGTGCCATCTAACGACCGCCCGTGGTACTTATATTTATTGCACATTATGGAATGTAGGCTATCCTACGAAGCGCCATCTATTGAATCTTAACATTTTAATATATTGTATAAATTTTTGTTTAAATATTATGATATTATTAAAATTAATTATGGAGATAAAATAATTATATTGGTACTGCAAATAATTTGTTTTATATTATTCCTTTTGTAAATTAGAGTACCGGTATAGATGGCGCAAAAAGGCATAGTGAGATTTTTTTCCTCAATCTGAAACTGACGAAAGAGTTGCAGAAAAAACCGAAAGTGCGTTGACCAGTCAAGAGAAAGATCGTGGCTCTAGTCCAGAATCAAACCAGAATTCATGCAAATAAAATTTGACGTCATGGATAATAATTTTTTCATTGAACAAGACATTTACTAAATCTAGCAAGCATTCTCATTCGAAAAGGCAATAGCTTTTAATGACTGAAATTCTTAAAAACCCTGCAGTATAATCGTCAAAAACAGTACAGTTTCAAATATCTGTTAGACGCAAATTTTAGAAAACTTCAAAAGTCTATAAGTGGTTTCTTTTAGCTTGTTCCGTAATTTTATAGTATGGTAAGAAGAGTAAGACTATGACGTCATTTTACTCCGATTCTGTGGAGTAAAAATGTTTTTCCAAAATGGCTACCCGGGGCCTTTTCAGCAGATAAATTATGGCTAGCAGACGACAAAATCCGATTTACTCCTTTACACCTCCTTTTCAGAAGAAGAAGTAAAATGAGTAGCCCTAATACTCCGGAACAAGCTTATAGTTTATGGGGCGCAGTAATTCTCATCCCCTGAACAGGTGAATAAAACGTTTTATGGTAAAAATAGTACACTTTCAGTCCTAGAACTGGCGAAAAGAAACCACCTAATGTCCGACCGTCCATGCATTATTCAAACTAAGACCAGTCAAAACAAACTTGACAAAGTTGACAAGCAAACACGTGGTGCGAGCACAGATATAAGAAATGTATATAAAGGTCTAGATAAATTTCGGGGCGTCTAAGCCTAACATAAAATACGGAATTGACACCTAGCACCGAGGAAGGCACGTGACCAAGAGCGCGAGCTCTCTTAGCATTTTAGTACTAAGTGCTTGACCTTTCCGCTGGCCGTAGTCTTTAGACACCATCTGTTGGTGACTTTTAGTATAATATTTAAGCAGGAGACAATGGCTCTCGCGACGATAGCACGAGCTTTCTTAGCGATAGATGGCGCCTTATAAGGATAGCCTGCGGAAATTACGCGTTTCTGCTAGCTGTCAACTCCGTATTCACTCCCTTTGAAATATTTTATCTAGACCTTTATATACGTTTCCTATATCTATGGGTGCGAGTGTATTAAAATGAAATGAAGACTTACTCAGGCGAGATAACAACTTCCGGTGGTTTACCAGTCGCGTTCTGAATTACCAGGTACAATTTGGTCACGATTTCGATCACGTGACCGGTTTCGAAGAGAAAGTCACCTTTCTTTTTCGTTGTTTCCGTCTACAAACCCACCAAAACAAGAGTAGAATATCATAAGTTAATAATTGAAAGGGTGAAGAAAGTATGTCCTTACGCTTCTGACGTGGAAGACGGCAATGTCATCGAGAAAAGGACTGAGCGATATCCTGTAGATTTCGGCAGCCGGAATGCGATACTTGATCTGCAAAGTTCTCTGATCTAGCACCAACATTGAGCTTGTGCTGATTATGAATAGGTTCTGAACGCACTGCAGTCAACAACAAAAAGGGAGTGTTACAGATATTGAACGTTTAAAATGAAACGTTTGGGGCTGGTTTTTACTAGAGCAAATGCGCCGCAACAGCGAACGCTAAACGTAATAAGCCTAAGCACTGGTTTCCACTAGCAACTCCTCTCAACTTTGGCACGTATAACGGTTTTAAAATGAAACGTTTGGGGCTGGTTTTTACTAGAGCAAATGCGCCGCAACAGCGAACGCTAAACGTAATAAGCCTAAGCACTGGTTTCCACTAGCAACTCCTCTCAACTTTGGCACGTATAACGGTTTTAAAATGAAACGTTTGGGGCTGGTTTTTACTAGAGCAAATGCACAGCAACAACGAACGCTAAACGTAATAAGCCTAACTTCCTAAGCACTGGTTTCCACTAGCAACTCCTCTCAACTTTGGCACGTATAACGGTTTTTACGCGGTTAAACATTATTACGTACGCAAGTGGAAACTAAACTTAACGGGAATTTTTGCGTCGATACAAATAAACAATTATTATGCTTAGTTTCCACGGCACATCAATCAACTTCGGCATTTACAAACGTTTCACGCGTAAAAAAAATACACTATCGCGCGCGATAGTAGAAACTATGGCCGCGTTCAGTAACAGCAAACGGTTTAACCGTTGAATGCACATTCGCTACTCTACGACTTTTTTCACTTCCGGGATTGAAGTCACGTTTGCAATCGAATAGCAATCGAAATAAGCGGCTGGAAGAGCCGCTTATTTTGTTGATAAACGAAATCGTGACGTTGCAAGCATGGCGACTTCTAATCTGCCTAGTAGTTTTAAACAAATTGATTTGTCCGATAATGAAGGAAATATTTATAGCATAGCAGTGCCATCGGACGATTATGACAGAATACTAATTGGTAAGTGTTGTTTCATTAATTTTTCAGCTATTAAGTTACCAAATTTATTCAAAATACTTAAATTAGCATAAGCCTCGGTAAAAATAACTTATTTGAGCTTTTAAGATGCAGAAAAAAATAGCAGACGACTCAACGTAAAATTCAGTCAATTTGCCTGGAGCCGTTCAGTAGAATATTACGTCACGTTAGCAATCGCAACTCAACGGTTGATAAACTGTTTACTCTCCGATTACGGTTACTGAACGCGGCCTAAGCTTTAGGCCGAATGCTTAGTGTCCACTAGTGTGCGTAAGTAGGCGTCACTCAAATTAACGTATATACTAATCTCCACCACTCTCCCCCTATTCGGCTTTCCGTTGCTACGCAACTCGTTTTGAAATTTTTAATATTTAGGCTTAGTTTCTCTATTCGGTGTTATAGTCGCGAGCCAGATTTCCCGCACGGTACTGAAGAGTCCCAAATAGGACGAAACCGGTCTACCGTTGGAATTTCTGGCTATTTCGTTTAATTTAATTTAGTTTTTCACTCGAAGATCTATTTGGTCCGAGTTTCGCGTCTTTTTGTTCGCTCGAAGACCTATCGGTACGAGCTATTATTAAGTTTTTAAATTTCTTAAAATTTGTTTAGGGTTTAGCTTTATTATCCCTTTTTATAATGGACTAATCTACTTATTCGCTAATTTTATCATCCTTTACAATGCAGTCCAAAGGTGATTCCTTTTAACTCAAATTAACGTTTTGCTAGAGCGCATGGACTAATTAGTTGTTAATTAGTCCATGTAGAACGTAAACAAAAATACATTAAAACGCGCAATAGCGGAAATTAAGCTTCACCGTGAAATATTACTTTGACGCAAAAAATTAGCCCTAACGGAAAATGTTTACGTTGACGGTCGCTATCACGGCGGGCTTGTCCTAGTGGAAATCAGCCTTTTTAACATACCTTGCCACTAGATCTAGTGATTTTGTTGATTATGTCCGCAAACACGACGTACTGGTCTCCAGTTTCTTGCGCTATCTTTTTCCATCTGACATTATGGCGCAATCTCAAATAGTCACCGCGAAACGGATGAGAGACGCTATCACGCCAACAAAAGTCAAAGTGTTAAAACCGGCGCTACGATTAACGTCGCGACAATCAGGGCGTAGGAACGTTCTAGAAGTTGGAGGGGGCAAAGAGAAACGAAAAGGGGTCTAAAGAATGGAGTGCAAGTGTTATTTTTACTTTTATGTGAATTGGTGGGAAAAGACTGAAAATTAAACACAGTTTTGGTTCTATAAGCTTTATATGCGTTTAAAATAGGCATTTGAGCCTTTTGAAGATTTCAACAGACCAAAAAGTTGGAGGGGGCAATAACATTAGTTGCCCCTCCCAGCAAAATTCTAGGGAGGGGCATTGCCACCCTGCCCCCCCCCCCCCTGGTTCCTACGCCCCTGGCGACAATACGGTTACCTTCGAGGGTAGGAAGCCTTTTTATCTTTGAAGATAAAACTGGCAGTAACTTTTTCCCTCATCCTATTCCTCGAAGTTTGATCAAACTGTTGTCTGTACTTTTGACACTACACGGGAAAGTAGACCAAAAATGGGTTAAAGCGTGATAGCTAAACGGAAGGAGCGGATGGTAGCGTACCCTCCACTTGTGGTAGAGTTTTCTGAGCAGGTAACTGGTCTCTTGCAGACACCAGGGCGCGGGTGGCCACTCGTGGAAGAGAGGAGACTCTAAAGGCAGGTGGCGCGCGAGCCACATCAGGTAATTCCTGCGCTGTGGGGAAGAATAACTTTGAATGGTCGGTTCACTGCGAGCCACAATCGGCACATTGGAACAAGTACGCCTGCAGCCCGAGATTTCTCGGAACGGCGGCTCATTTTGGCCCGTTCCTTCACATAGCAGCGGTGCTATAAAGATTGCGGACGTTTCGGTGCCATATACAACCACTCGCTTCCCATTCCACTCAAAATAAATAACACAAGATTAAAAGGAAATTATAAAAGACACGATCTTATTTGGGATAAAAAAGGAGACGTAGGACAGTCGTTCTTTCCAGGTCCATCGCGGACAGCTTCATTCTCTTTGACCTTCGAAAGGCGGGACTCTCCGGCCCTTTGCAACGCGAGTTGACCCTTATTAAAACGAGGTACCACGTAACGCTAGTAACCCGTAAAAGAACGAATGACCGTAAGAAAGCACCGTAAATGAAAGATAGAAGAGAAGAAGGGATATTGACACGCAAATAAAATAGATGGAAGAGAGAATTGGTTCGGGGATGGGATGAAGGCTGGACAAAAACGGGAGAATGATTGAAGAAAATAAACGAAAAGAACTTTGTTGTTAGATTTGGCAGTTGACGTTGGGTGTCGGGTGGTGGTGGTTGTGGGGGGGCCCCCATTCTGTGGACGTCACGAAATGGACCTCACCTTCCAGTTGAGGTAGTTCTCGGTGAGGCATCTAGCGGCAGCCGCGACTCGGCATTCCTCCACATCGACCTCCGTTTGGGACTTTTCGTGCAAATACCAAACACAGAGACCACATTGTACCCAGACAGCACGTGCAAAAACAAAACTTTGTACAAGCATCGAGAGCCCGATAGATAGACCGTGCTATACTTTAGCTTAAGTATTTAATTCAGTTTATTTTCGCTACAAACTAAACCTAATTTAGTACTACTACGTATACGTATTACCGTGAGCAAAATGTTTGACAATACAATGATGTTATTTCTTTTCCAAATTTTGTTTTCACAAATGTGCCTTAATTGACACTATTCACTCGTACATAAAACCGGATAAAAATATATATATACACTGTATTTGGCACCACGCACCAATCCATTTCGTGAGAAGGGGGAGGTAATGCCCTACATTCGTGAGATGGGACAAAAGGACAGTCATTGTTTCAAAAAAATCAGGCCTAAACTATGTCTGTCTTCAAAAGCGCGTCAATATCTGAAATAAGCTTTATTTTACTGTAAATAGGGATACATAATTCGTACAAAATTTTGCCACTAATTTCTGGAAAAAAGCAAAAAGATTTTTATATTTGCTTAAAAATTAACTAAATAGCCTAGCGTGTTTAGTCGCGTTATTTAAAAGCATTATAAAGCTAAAGCAAAAATGCATCCTAAGCAGAATCTTTTGCAAAATTAATTTGACTTCTGAAAAACCTTATGTATGTGGTTTTACGTTTAGTGGATCGAATTCACACCATTTTATATATATATATATATATATATGTGTGTATTTTCCTAAATGAAACCTTGTTCCAAGGATTTGACGTAACTTGCCCCATTCCCAACGTGTGACATTAACTATTGAGAAGAGTTGAAGGCTAGTTCCCACTTGGCGAATTTTCGAGACGAATAAAATTTTCGCGCAACGAAAAAAGACGCGTTTTTTCGGTCGCTGGGGATGCGGTTCTCACTTTAGCGCGAAAATGTAAAAACGCTGAAAACAACTCGTGCGGGTTTTAGTAATGTTTTAGGCCTAACATAAAACATCAGTTCAAAATGAACCAAATGGATGTTCCTGTTGATAATTTCAATAAATAAACGATTCTATTCGTATCTTGGTCAAGTTGGCTGAGCTGCTTTTCTAAAGACCTAGGCTTAATAAGTGACGGACGGGAGCGGAAGAGATCGAGGGAACGCGTTTTCTGATTGGCTGAAGCTTTTTATCGCAGGTGTGGACGTCAAAAAATAGAACATTCGCTAGATACCGCGGAGACGCGACTTTAGCGGCGAATTTGAAAAAAAATCGCTAATTTTATCCGCGAGCGTCAATTTTCAGCGCGAAAATTGTTTTTTTTTCGCTAAGTGGGAACTAGGCTTAATGGAAGTTAGAGAAAGTACCAAATCATAACTAAGACAGCTCGTGCTGCTGGCTCTGACCAACCAAGTTTATCTCGCGCAGTTCGAGAATACTTTAAACTTTTTAATTTGGTTTCCATTGGTCGAATAGCCGTATATACTTTTCCAAATATAAGCGTTTTAACCTTATCTGTCCGATTACTAACTGTTCTGTATGAAACAAGGTCTCATTGACTTTTTATGGATATATTACACTGAGAATCTATTCGGGTGAACAGAAAATATGTTAAGGCATACACATGACATTAGCAACGCGTTACTAGTTCGTGTATATGAGTAACAATGAATGACGTCCTTTTGTATGACAACCTTTCCATCGCAACAATAACGAACCGAGAACCATCAAAATTTGAAACAAAAATATACCAATTGTGGAGAAAAAATGTTCGTTTCCCCGCGCGAAAAGGGGCTGTTATAAAGGGGAGAGGGGTCGTCAAAGAGAAGAGTAATGCGGATTAGATTAATAGTAGTAATAATAATAATAGGCACAGACCACTTGATTAACCAAAGATAACCTTCAAAGGACGTTACTATAGGAGCAAAAGGAGAGGACCTTCCACCCAAGGTATCTGGTGGCTAGAGCAACAGCGGAACGCTTCATCCTGAGATATTCTTTCCTTACCTAACACAGACAGAGAACATACCAGTAAAGCCCCGCCTCTTCCATCCTAGCTCATGGTTGGCTCATCTCTCAAGAAAGCCAACTCGAGCAACACGACCGAACAACAACTTCGATATTTCTCAAAAAATAAACCAATTCAAAACGAAAACGCATTTTTCAATGTACAGGGTGTTTCAAAAGGTATTGCAAAAATTTGAATTAATTGTAAGGGGTGAGTTGAGAAGTATGCCTGGTTTTTCCCCATTTTCCTACGATGAGTTAAAAGAGCGCCAGAGAACTTCAAAGTATGGCCTACTAGCCCCTGAAAGTAGGTTGCAACAAACACAAAACCAAGCAGCAGGGACTTTAAATACGGTTTAAGCTAGGAGCAATATACACAGCACCCCACACAAGGAGAACGCAACCCGTCAAAAAACCTGCATTTTCTTGAGTACAGTTTTCATTGGTTAGACGCTTTAGCGCCTGCTGCCGTCGGAAGGAGAAAATTCGGAAATTGTCTTTCCCTCAGCGTAAAGGTTCGTCCAATGAAATTTGTACACAACACTGCGTTAGCGTGTTTAAAGGCTAGCTTGCGTTCTCCTTGTGTGTGTTGCTCCTAGGTTTAAGTTGACTCTTTTACGCTGGTTACCTCGATTTGTTTACAAAGTCTTTTTTTACCTATCACACGAACCCAAACCTTAATGTTCGCGTTTCCCTGCTGCTTGGTTTTGCGCTTGTTGCAGCCTACTTCCAGTGGCTAGTAGGCCACACTTTGAAGCTCTCTGGCGCTCTTTTAACTCACCGTAGGAAAATGGGGAGAAAACAGGCATACTTCTCAACTCACCCCCTACAACTCCTTCAAATTTTTGCATAAAATTTTATACGCCCTGTATTTAAAAAGGAAGTCGTTATTCTAGTTGCTCGTGAGTCATGAACTCATAAATAAAAAGCAAGGCTGAGGGTTAGGATGGTGTTTCAAAATATATTTCTTCTTGAAGTGTTATCGAAATTGCATATAAAATGATTTACGTATCCATTACTAAATAAATTATGAAAAATGTTTTTTAACAAATATACAAAAATTAAGAGTGAACACAAAGTAACGATTTAAAAAAAAATCATGACCAAATTTTATTACCATATTTATCAAGTCTCGAAAAAGGTTAGAACTACCATTTTATATTTTTAAAATTAACGAAAACAATTCAAAAGCTTCTGATTTTTTTTGGGGAATTTGTCAGTCAAAATAAAAGCCTTTTTTGAATCAGATCCAAAAAAAACCATTTTACAAAGAACAACGGCACATTTCGAAAAATGTAATTTCTAAACACCAGCCTATTTGTGTGCTATCGTGCCAGGCAAAACCAAAATGAAAAAAGTGTCTAGGTAATTATAGTTCGACTGAAGTGACGAAGTTCTGAAAGGTATGCGGTCTAAAGGTGAAAGGTCAAGAACTTATATAATTTGAATATTTTCTTTATCGAGAAAAGTACGTTCATACTCGTACAATTTGTTTTTAATAGTTATCAAATCAGTGTGCGTTTTTCACTTAAAAGGTAACCAATTACCATCTGTTGCTTCTGCCACTACAGTACCGGAAGTACCAGTTCTTATTGCAAATAAAAATAGCAAAACAAATGAAAAAGTTACGTAAAAAAGCCAAAAATATCTATAATATGAATATAAAATAGAAAAAGCGTGCGCGAGGGAAATATATTTTATCAATATTTAATATTTTCAATATTCAAATTGAAACCTGAAAAGAATAATTATATGGTTTGGTGGACAGGGGGAAATAAGAGTAACCAATTTTCGACTCTAACAAAAATTTCAAAGCGTGATAAAACTACCAAACCTACTTGTACATTAATTTTAACGTTACTTAGATATGTTCGACATGCACCGAAGACGGGTTTTTCAAATTTAATGAACTGAATTGATTCAAAATACGAACCTCTCCCGGTAGCACTTCTCTCGAAACAATCTAGCTCTAATCTTAAGTAACCTAATAAAAATAAGTATGACACTTCCTATTCCCAACGCGATAATGTTTTTAGTGATAGTCTTTTCAGCAATAATAATAATCAGCTAAGCTAATACCCAAGGCACCACTTTAGGCCCAAGTGAACTAGCGACAGGTGGCCGGGTTACAATGCAAGAGGGTGGTGGCAAGCCCTTCAGGACACGCGAGCCAACAGCTCCCTACACTCACTATTACCGTTAACGTCTACAAATAACCACATATATCATTGGTTACTAGTCTTTGAAAGTATCAGGTAACCATGCCCGAGAAGTCGTCAACTATAGCTTATTTGTGTGACCGGAAAATTGATAATCTTACACGATAAAAAATAATGTTAAATTTAACATAATAATGATAAACTATTAAGCGTGGTTTAGGTAATTTTCAGAGTAGTTTAGTTTATTTCAAGAGTAGTTTAGGTAATCGTTGAATGTCATACTTATATTAACTATGTTACTTATGTTCTTACGCAGAATTTAAGTACATTTCTACTTGTTATTTGAACTTTGGTGTCTAAAACCTCGAGATACGGTGGCGGGAGAGATTCGACAACGAAGTGAAATTTGGACGAAATGTAAAAGTGCGGAGACACTAACCTTCCAACTTCTGAAGTTTTGGGCAATGAGTAGTTGGCTGTTCCTGAGTCCCATGAATCGGTGTCGAAGGACCCAGCCTCTCCACGTCTTCTGGATCAACACAGCCAACTCGTTCAGCCGCTCACCGCGAAATTCCTCCAGCTCGAAAACCTGATAAGTAATCGCCAATTTCCCCATTAGAGACTCTACATACTTCATTCAGGGTAAATATTAATAGCTGATAGAGAAGAGGTCTCGAAGTATTAAAGAACGCCATCTGTTGGCAATGACGGCAATGTTTAAATTCCTCTATCTTCTAGGCGCTATTAAATTTATCCCGAAGGCAAACTTCTTCTCTAGTTTAGGGTTTTCCATTTTCAGTTCTAGAGCGAGACACCCCCGGTATGTATTTACTGACGATACGGGGGTATATAAATCAAATAGTGCAGCTCTAGGGCGCTTTGAGCTTGCACGATCCACCATTTCGGTCAAATTTTGTTTTTGAGTGTAGTTTTCGACTCTGGTTCGCGAAACGCGTTGATTTTTCGTTCCTACGCTCCACAGAAAGTTATTGAAGAAAATTACCTTTTCTACTACTAAATATTTAAATTTATATTAAAAAATGTATTTTTTATTAATATTATCATTTAGGTTGCCGTTATGAAAAAGATGTATACGAAAATTATGAAATTTAAATATTTTAACCTAAGCCTCAGTCAGAAAAACAGGCCGACAAATTAATTAATTTCGTAAGTTTTATCATATCTATAAGCTGATTTCACACTCGACGGAATATTAGCAGCGTAAAGTTGAACGTTAGCGGTATACAGGGTCTTTTTTTTGCTCGGAAAAGTGTTTATTTTCAAAAACTATTTATAGTACCGATTTCAAATTTGGAAGGTCAATTCTCTATACCGGGGGACATCAGTTTGAGAAATTTGAGCGTTTTCGGTAATGTTTTTCACCAATTTTGAAAAATTATTTTTCGACCACTAGGTGCGAGATAAAAAATTTCTATTATAAAGTTGTAGGCCGTCATCGAAAACCCTTAAAAATTGTTCACTCGACGAAAAACAATTTATTTATCAGTGAAAATTCGAGCTTGAAAAATTTACAAGTTGGTGAAGCCAAATTACGATTGTTTGAAACGATAATTGAAACCGAATTACCTAATCCAGTTGAAACTTTGGTTAAAAAAACGACCGGATTTAAAAAACACGAGGCTATAGGTCAATCCTAAACATGCATTGGGTATTTAAAGGAAAACTTTGGGAGATTATTATCAGTGTTTGATAATATTTCGAACAATGCCTCGTTATTCAGTAGCTGAGCGTACCGAGATAGTTGCCATTTACTATGGAGAAGCAGCGCAAAACCTTAGAAGAGTGACTGAAATCTTCGCAGAAAGACATCCAAATGGAGCACCATCTGTAAATACAGTAAGACGAGCAATTCACGATTTCAATCAATTTGGTAACTTGCAACCTAGGTTTCGCGGATTGGGTCAACCGGATTTAGACTTCGAGAACAATGTACTCGCGTACTTTGTGGCATATCCTCGTCACAGTTGCGCTAACGCCGCTGCTGATTTGGGTTGTTCTGCAAATCGTGTGTGGAAAATTCTTCGTAAGAATCGCTATCACCCATACAGAGCTACGCTCCACCAAGGACTAATTGACGGAGACCATCAAAGACGTTATGAATTTAGCAACTGGTTACTAAATGCTGTCCAAGAAGATAGACAATTTTTGCGCCATGTTTTGTTCTCCGACGAAGCGTCATTTTCTAGAGATGGGCCCTTTAATCATCAAAACAGCCATCTTTGGTCTGACATCAACCCACATTGGGGTTTTGAATATCATCACCAGGTTCAATTTGAACGGGTCAATGTTTGGGTTGGACTTGTTGGAAACCGTTTGATTGGTCCCTTTTTCCTGCCGACGAACCTCAACGGCCAAAGGTATTTACATTTTCTACAGAACGAACTGAGTGACGCAATCGACGACCTTCCATTGGCTGAAAGACGTCAGTTGTGGTTTCAGCAAGATGGCGCCCCTCCGCATTTTTCCCGGCAAGTAACTGAGCACCTCAACAACGAGTTTCCTGAAAGGTGGATAGGGAGAAATGGTCCAGTGCATTGGCCAGCAAGGTCACCTGACCTAACACCGCTGGATTATTTTCTCTGGGGATTCGTTAAAGCAAAGGTATACGCCACGCCCATTGAAACTAGGGAGGAACTCATTAGACGAATAATCAGTGCTTGCCGAGACGTCACACCAGAAATGGCAGAGAAAGCGTTTGATAACTTAATTGTCCGCGCACAAACCTGTGTTGCAGCCAATGGTGATATTATTGAAAATGTTTTGTAAAAATTTATGTGAATAAAATATCTGCATTTAAAAACCAAACGTGTACATTTTTTCAAGTGTGAAAACTCTACTACGTTTGTATTAGACTTGTTCCCTTTTCAATTATCGTTTCAAACAATCGTAATTTGGCTTCACCAACTTGTAAATTTTTCAAGCTCGAATTTTCACTGATAAATAAATTGTTTTTCGTCGAGTGAACAATTTTTAAGGGTTTTCGATGACGGCTTACAACTTTATAATAGAAATTTTTTATCTCGCACCTAGTGGTCGAAAAATAATTTTTCAAAATTGGTGAAAAACATTACCGAAAACGCTCAAATTTCTCAAACTGATGTCCCCCGGTATAGAGAATTGACCTTCCAAATTTGAAATCGGTACTATAAATAGTTTTTGAAAAAAAACACTTTTCCGAGCAAAAAAAAAGACCCTGTATAGAATGGGAATCAATTTTCAGCTCGGCGTTTCTTATCGTCTTTCCGGCATATTTTCCGTCGAGTGTGAAACCAGCTATAAATTTGTTAGTGTTTGGCTTTTTTGCCAACTTTTTATTATGGACTTTTACCATTTCGCGTAATTAAGCTCCATCATAGTCCATAGGTAGTTTTTATTAACTTTAACTTATCGGTTATTTCATTCTCCACCAATATCCCCATATTTGGTTTTCCTTTGCTACGCAACGCGAAATATAGCTCCATCTGCTTTAATATCCGTCAACTAAATATGTAAAGAAATTGCAAATGACGTTTGAATTTTAATGTTTTTCAGCGGTCGTGCAGAGAGAATTTTGAACAAGCGTCGATACTTGTTAACAATATTTTAACTAAGCACGAAGCCTATAAATTTGTTAGTGTTTACATTTTTTCCCCTTTTTACTATGGATGTTTCTACCTTTTCAAGTAATTTAACTGCATTATAGTCCCTAGGTGGTTTTATTAACTTTAATTAATTAATAAACTTGTTTATGATGATTTTGTGTACTTAAAAGGCATTAAAATTATTTTAAAAATTAGCAATTAGCGCTAAATTGTAAAATAAAGCTAGACCTAGGTCAGTCGATTCGAAAAACAACGCTTAAATACATCACATGACCATCGTCACGTCAAACCGAAAACGCGAAAAATCGTTCAAAAAGAAACCGGTGTCATAGGTTAGAGTTAAGAGACGAGATCAATGACGTCAGAGACGGTCGGAGTGAATCTCAGGCAATCAAATGAAAAAGCTATCCTAAGGTCCCCATAAGCAAAGGTCTAGGCCAAATTTTTGACGATCGCATACCCGTTATTAAGAGGTAGGTATTCAAAATCTGCACCTCCTAGTGGTTAATTCCTCAACTATGTATTTCTGAAATAAATTTTACGATATGCATTATGAATGAGGACAAGCCGTGCGCGAACGTATTTAAACTTAGAACCACGCGGGATAAATCTCCGCCGCGAGCCATTAGCACCGTAGCCAAGGCTTATTATCAATTTTATCGATTTAAAACTTAAAGTTAACACTTATCTTTGCAAAATGATTCATCAGGACCTAAAACTGGCTATTAGAAATAAGAGTTGTCTTTCTGAAGGTATTTATTTTTAAAATTTGAGATTTAGACACGTTTTTTGTGGCATTTATCAACCCGAGCGCGGCTGCTCTATCAAGTAAGAGAATATTTTAGATGTAGAAATTTTGAAAAAGAAGATGTCGCTATTGCCCTATCGCCGTACGTTAATTTTCTTCTCTCCAGAACCACGCCGTTACCAGTGGGGTAGCCAGAAATTCGTCAAGGGGGGGGGGTCTGGACCCGGAAACACCCCCTTGTCTACGCCAATGGCCGTTACCATGGGTTCCTATGATAGACCTTTACTTAAGGGGACCTTAAGATAGGCTTATGGTATAACTATTTTCGAAAACTAACTTCGGAAGAGAAGAAGATTTATTTGGTTTTGACAATTAAGGGAAAGGGATGAAAAGAGATTTTACCGTTCTAGAATGTTTAATGAAGACTTTGGTTCTTCCGAAGGCGTACTCTAGAGGGTGAATGGGCAGGTCTCGGAGTAAATGCGTGACTCCTTCGATGGGCAACCCCGACCAGGAGGGCCACGTGTGCAGCGACAACATTTTGTAGCGCTCTAAGAAAGACTCGTAATCCTGACGGAAGGCGTAACCGGCTTTCCGAATCTTCGTCGTCTCCATCACCCTGCGGAGATCATTCGAACGAAACCAATTACCATCCATAACCTTAAACCCGATCGCCCGTTGCCTCACGTACCCGAGATATCGAACTTGATGTTGTACCAGGGCCATTTCAAATATCATGGGCTGCTTCAGTTCGTTAGGCTGAGGGAATTGTGGGAAATTTAGTATATTGTCGTTCGTCGCTAGAGAAGGCTGGCTTTTCGTTTCGTATCCATCCTGCCTTCCACAAGGCATTGTCTCCGTTACGAAGCAAAGGCTCGTGAAATGTAGGACGGAGACGTTACGAAGAGCAGTGAGCGCCTGGCGAACTAACCTTAATGCATCGAACGTAGTTGGGTTGCTTGGCCTGCAAGCTTTTCATGAGCGCCCCTATTGATATCCTAAACTGAGTGGATATCGTCGCTGGTCGCTTCAGCGTCGTCCTTTTGGGGTTACCTAAGAAGACCATACAAGCTTTATTGAAGTTTCATTCTAAATGAGTGGGAGGCAGCGTTACCTTCTGGGAACAAGGTTTTCAAGAGTGGATGATCACAGTTAAACATGGCTTGGGATAAGTCTCTACACAGCAGGTCGTTATTTTTGTCGATGAAGCCGCTAACGCTGTAGGTGACGGCGCCGGCGAAGTGGCGCAGTCGAAAGCACTGGTGTGGAAGGGTACTGTCCATCAGGAAGTTCCTGCAGCCTCGACTCTCGAAGTAAGGGTTGTCCTGACACGCTTGCGTCAACTTGAACAAGAAGCTCTCGTCGTTGAGAGCCCCCGATCGAAGGCACTCCTCATCCAACAGCGCCAATATGCCATGGTTATTCTGAGCAACAGACGCTACATTAACATCCTCGTTTCAACATACCGCGTCCATTAACGATACCTTTTCAATGAGATCACATATCACAGCGTTGTTGAAATACTCTACCGACATCCACGTAATTCCCTAAACGGGTTTAATCACTTATGTCAGTTCTTCCTCTAAAGAAGAACCACTTTCAACTAAGGATACAAACTTCTCTCAGGTACTCTTCTTGTTCTTGTCTCAGCGTCAGCTCCGTCAGAACGTGTTGAAGTTTCTCGTTGCAGTAGTTAATTATTAACTGCTCGAATGTGTTGTGCTAATACAGACAAGAAAAATTCAATACCACGATTGGATACCCCAATGATGTGGCGAGCCCTTTCCTATACGTCAAATCTATTGATATATATTTTGGCCTTGAGCCTAGTACTGGTCATGGCCTTGAGCCTAGTACTGGTCATGGACTCTTAGAAACGCACTGAGGTAATTAGGGCGTCCATCAACCCCCGTAATAGTGTACGTTAGAAAAACCATACGAAGCACGTATCAGACCCGAGGGACTAACCACTTCGTAAAACTTTGTACAGGCATACGAAACTGAGTACAGCCTTTCATAGTGCTTCCAAGAGCTACCTATCAGGTTATTCAGCTCATAATTCTCAGATATCTGAAGATATTGAGGGGGGCATTTACTAGGGTAAAATTGAATGACCTTGAACTATGTCTTCAAGGTCATTCAAAAACTATCTCGAGAACCGTTAGGTTAACGGATTTGGTTCAAATTAGAAATATGACCAATCAGAAGCCAAGAAATTGAAGTTTTGCGAGAAAGAATAATTAATGCCTTCCGTGACCTTTCAATTGAAATTTTGAACAACACTATGAACTCCGTCGTTAAACGAGCTCAAGCATGTATCGTAGACGACGGTGGCATAAATGAACCGTTGTAAACTATTCAGTATTTATTTGATTTAGTCACATAAAAACTAATCAGATTATTTTATTATCAAACACTGAATATATATATATGATATAAAAAATTCGGAGGATAATTAAAAATCTATAACTGTGTGTCTAGTGCCCTTCTGTCGGTCGGTTTTCAATGAATTCAGATTAGTATCTGGTTTGCATTTTAATCCATATCAACTGGATCTGATAATATCTTGACGTAAATGCGGATATTCTGATATCTGATCTATCTTAATTATTAGCCCAGGTTGACTGTTATCTGAGTATCGATTGGAAGCACTAGCCTTAGATCATACGTAATCAGATACGTACAGTCAAAATTACAAAGCCGTACACCTATCACGGAAGTGACCAACCTCTGGATCTGATCCGCAGTTTATTGATACCAAGAAGGAAAAGGTTCACTAAAACGGATTGAAGGCTCTCGTCGACTAATTACCTCGAAAACTTCAAAGCCATAAATATCCAAGATACCTATGTATTTCCTCTTCCCCATTCTTTTCGCCTGAGAACGGAGAAACCAAACAATCAGAGAGAACGCGACATAGTACCGCTTACCTACTTACCCTAATAATTTCGTTTATTTTATTTACAATCCAGGTAAACAGACGACTGTACAAGGCTTTGCATAAGGCATCTTTTGCATATGTTGCCTGTGTTAGAACGGGACATTAGTGTTCGATAATTAGGAGAATTAAAGCACTCAAAAGGATGAAAAGCGTACCTCCGAAGCGGAGAGGTCTGTAATCACAGTTTCGTGCCTAGAGTCTACAAGCCTCTGCGTGAGTGCGTTGTGCAGCTGAGTGAAATCCCCTTTCAGGAGATCGCACACGTCGTAGATCTCTGCTCCGAATGAAAGATCAGCGTTACCACCAATTTTGCGGATAGAGCCGTGGAGAGGACGTGAGAGGTCAGGAGGATCGGGAGTTTTAGGGGACAATGAATAGAGAGAGGAGCTGCTAGTATAACAAAGAGAAACTACCATACGGACCGTATTCGTTCACAAGCGTGCAGCCTTCGGTGCCGTCCATGTTAGCTCTTGGCTGGAACTGAGCATTGCCGAGCTTCAGGACAGCGGAGACGATCTGGAAAGCCGCAAACATCTCGTCCTGCGAGAAGCCCATTGCCTCCATTGACTTCTGCGCTCACCAATACACCATCATCATCAACAACAACATCAACAACGAACGTAATAGTTACCATCGCGAGTTCGAGAGAAAAACACGGGATTGACGTCAAAAATTGATTTAAAGAAAACGGAAAATAACAAGCAATTTCCGACCGTCTTAAGAGAAAGTCTTGGACAAGCCACGTATTCAAGCTTCCACTATGATTGGAATGTTCTTAAATGAACTCAAATGAATTTCTGCCATTTTCTTAACAAATACCAAAGACTATTGTTAATTTCAAATAAGCAATTATTGTACTGAGATATTTAAGCAATAGAAAGAAATAACTGTGTAAAAATTGTAGATTGTAATTTTGTAAGCAGGACCTATACTTGGAATGCTTATCGCGGCAGATTTTCGTCTCGATGTGGCTGACTGTTTTTTTTTTGACGTCATTATGTTAAGAAGAACCGGGTTCGATCCCGGCTTGTGGCACTGGGTGAAAACTCGGAACTACTCCTTCTGCATTGATTTTGCAAGTTATCTCCCCACTGGTTTAAGGCCGGGTTTCCCCTTTCATAAAAACTTGTTGAGGTTAAATCTAATAGTTAGTGTAGGGAGCATTGCAACCCGGTTACGCCTAATGCTTGTTTTCCACTGGCGCGCGCAACGACGCGTTTCTCAGCTTTGAAACGTTCAAACGTTGTTACGCGCGTAAAGAAAATAACATTATGACGCGCGCTAGTGGAAAACAAGCTTAAGGTGGTGCCTTGGGTATTAGCCTAGCTGATAATGATGATTATTACTTAACAAACAACAACGTGAGAGGGGAGCGCGCGCAGAGGGGATTTTTATCTTGTAGGTGGGGCCAAAGCCGTCAGAGTGATCTTACCATTCGCGATACGGCAGAATAAGCATTCCAAGTAGAGGTATGGATTCCCGTTGTAAACAATTGACGGCTTTTAAAATTCATTTTGCGCGTGAAAATACCTCTACATGTTATGGTCAAAAAAGCACGCAAATAAGGCTGTGTGCCCAAGACATGTACCTGTAGTGTCGCGCGGTAAAACGTCATTTCAAAATCCGTCAATTGCAAATTTAATTTTGTCTTATTAAAACCTCAAAAAGAAGCGAACTACATTTTATCGCGGTAGAGTATACATTTGATAAAATCCATGGAATTGCATAGAAATCTAAAAATACTTTGCGCTTTGTGCAAGACTTTCTCCACCTATTTGCTTTTGCCGAGAGTACCTAGAACTTGTAAATTATATTAACCTCGCATCACATTTAGTGTTAATATAAATATACAGGGTGTATCCTAAATGGTGGTAGGACCGACCGTCTACGGGTTCTACAGATAATTTTAAAACGAAAATGTTCTATGGCATTTTTCCGATTTAGGCCACCGTTTCGCAGTTACGAAACGATTGATGTATGGACGACCCCTTCATTTAACTTTGCATTTTAATACCTTAACGTAAATTAGCTGATTCATTCACAAACATCGGCACGCGGCCGAAATAAAAATCTTTCTCGACGAAGGCAACTTTTACGAATGAATAAAATATTCACGCGCTCACTAAAAAATAATTTTGTTGGGACGCGAACGCGCTATTTTTTCGTTACCATGGCGACTATCTGATTTGTTTTTATTATAAGTTTAGTAAAGTTTATTTTCACTTATTTCCTAATATAAATAAATAATTGCCATGGAAACAAAAAAAAGCGCGCTCGCGTCCCAACAAATTTATTTTTTAGTGAGCGCGTGAATATTTTATTCATTCATTAAAAGTTGCCTTCGTCGAGAAAATTTTTTTATTTCGGCCGCGTGCCGATGTTTACGAATGAAACTGCTAATTTACGTTAAGGTATTAAAATGCAAAGTTAAATGAAGGGGTCGTCCATACATCAATCGTTTCGTAACTGCGAAACGGTGGCCTAAATCGGAAAAATGCCATAGAACATTTTCGTTTTAAAATTATCTGTAGAACCCGTAGACGCTCGGTCCTACCACCATTTAGGATACACCCTGTATAAACATCGCTTAAATAAAAATCGCTCTTTTTTATTTTAGTGTAAAATTGCAATTTTATAATGAAGGATATTAATGAACATTTGGCGGAAAGATACTAGCACGAATTCCCTGTAAATCGGCGGCAGAAATTTCGAAATTGGCCTGTTTACGGTTGAATTTCTAAGTATACCCGCGCGCGTTGTATAATTTTGGAAAATACTTTATTACGTTATATTTCAATATGTTAATTAATGATGATTCCAGGGTAAGTATAGAACGGGTAAGGCCGAGATCACCACGTTGACGTACATAATCGTGTTATTTGATGATTGTTTAGGAGCGTAATACTAAAAATACGCTATGATGAAGCTTAAAAATAAATATGTTAATTAAATATTTATTGATCACTTTGAAATTTACGTAAAAGACATTTCTAAAATGGATTAATGTAACACGCGTAGGAACCTTTAAGAATTCAACAGAAAATAGTCGAAATTCGAAATTCCCGCCACCGATTTACCGGAAATTCGTGCTAAGTCTTTTTCCGCCAAATGTATTAGATATTTGACCTTTTTTAACCTGCAACTGAGTATATTGAATTATTGTTAATGAAATGTTATTGGGAAAATGAGCTTTGCATTTTCCCTTGAAATTGTTTTCTATATCCCATCAAATATTATTCGTACAAACAGAGTTTATAAATTGTTTTATTTACCACAAATATCTCTATTTAATTCGCGTTATTATTTCTTGACCCCAAGTAATTAAAACAACAAGATTGTCGATATTACGATTTGGGTACATTTGTTCGAATTTCATTCGTCCGAACGGTGGTACAAATGTCCGAATGATCATTTGTCCGAATGCCGGAAAACAGGATCGTATGTCCGAAAACGTATTACATTTGCCCGAAAAATTTATCACAACTTTTGTTGGTGATTTAGTCGTTCAATTTATGTTAACTTTACTGGCGAATTTCATTTGTTCGAATAATCGTTTGTCCGTTTTTTCAAACATTAGGAATTGGTTTTTTTTTTAAATATTGTTAATATAAGAAAATAGTAACATTAACATGAAGCTAACCTAACCTAACCTAACCTAACCTAAAATATCCACAACATTCAACATAGTTTTTTATTTTTTATTCTTTCACTAAGAAAAATCCGGACCAAAAAAACAGCAATAAGAAATACTAATTTAGCGACAGAATTCGGACGAATGAAACAAACAAGTTGTTCAATTCGAACAATTGAAACATTTGTTATTTCGGCGGTTCGGACCGAGGGGCAGGTCACTTCCTTGATTAACGACGCACCCCTCAAAAGATTAAATCCGATTTAATCGTGATTATTTTGATTAAATTCAATTTAATCGCGATTAAGTTGATTAAATCAAGTTTAATCATGATGAGAATGTTTAAATCTGATTTAATCAGGATTAAATGATTAAATCTGATTAAAATGATTAAATCTGTTTAAAATGATTAAATCCTGATTAAGAAAGTTATATCGGGATTAGTATGATTAAATCGTACTTTATTTTTGATTTTAATGATAAATTCTCGATTCAACCGATTATATTGATTAAATCGTGATTAAAATGATTAAATCGTGATTAAAATGATTAAATCGTGATTAAAATGATTAAATCGTTTAAATAGTGATTAGATTTTCTAATCATGATTAGAATGATTAAATCTCGTTTAAATAGTGATTAGATTTTCTAATCTTGATTTGATTTTTTAATCTTGATTACCCTGATTTAATCTATTTACTATGATTAAGACGCACCCAAAATGGAAGTGACCTGCCCCTCGGTTCGGACGAATGAAATTCGATCATTTGTTCCACCATTCGGACGATTGAAATTCGAACAAATGTACCTACCCCGATATTACATATCTGAACATTATTAAGCGTGGATTGACAAAATCCGAAAAAAAATTCCCCTTTCATTATTCTTTGCAATCATATCTTACATTAAGTTTTGCTTTGAAACGGCCTCCCCAACTCCCCGAAATCCCATATTAAAAAAACCTTTATTTTAACGAACAAAAGTAATCGATGATGACCCGAAACTATCACAAAAAGAGCCAAAGTGGGACATAGTTAGGAACGAAGACTTTTTTCCCAATTGTTTTTGATGTCGATGAATATTTACAACAGTGTCAGGGTTATTTCCACTGCTATAATAGCATCGCTACCGCTGTCAACGGACGTTGTCGGATGGTGTAGCGCGCTTTTTTTCCCGAGAACTGCAATAAATGAGCTCCGCGAATGGGAAAATATTTGTTTGCTGATGTCATTCGTTAGCTTGTCCCCGGGGCCACAATTAAACGAGGATCTCCATTTTGAAACTACTCTTAAGAGTCGGGATTAATATTATACTAATGCCAAGGTTTTTATTTTCAATGGCTCGTTGTTAAATGAGCTTTTCGATTCATGCTGGAACAGTTGGACACTCTAATTGGAAATTTACAAGCCAGTCCTTAAAAGGAATATGAACTTGCGTATTTATGGTGGATTAACGAATTTCACATATCTGCTACTTACAAGGAGACTACCCGAGGTGTTACACACCGATTTAGTTCAAAATCGGGGGATTGGTAGACCTTCATGTAACTTGAAAAATCCTAAAGGGATTTTATTCAATGGGCAACGGTTTTGCCATGGCAACGAAAAATGTTTTTGACAACTTAAAATGGAAATTTTCCCATTGAAAATAACATGGGATTTTGACCGATTCCAAGGCCCCCCCCCTGTGAAACATTTTACAAAATTGAAAAAAAATTAAAATACCAAAATTATAAAAAAAATTGATAAAAATTGACGGAAAAAATCAAAATTTGTCACATTTTTATCAATTTTGTTGCCCATTGAGTAAAATCCCTTTAGGATTTTTCAAGTTACATGAAGGTCTACCAATCCCCCGAGTTTGAACAAAATCTGTGTGTAACACCTCGGGTAGTCTCCTTGTGAGTACCTAGTCCCTTTAACAAGGAGACTACCCGAGGTGGTTATCTCCGATTTGGTTCAAACTCGGGTGGTAAGTAGACCTTCGTGTAACTTGAAAATCACTAAAAGGGTGGACAAGAATGGGCTTTCGTTTTGCCATGGCAACCAAAAATCTTTTTCGCAACTCAAAAACTGATTTTCTCTATGAAAATTAACATGGGAAAATCGAAGATTTTAAGGGCCCCCCCCCCCCCCCTAACAATATTTTACAAAAAATTAAAAAAGGTTCATCAATTAGATACATAATTCAGATCATGGCTAAATCTGATACATTTGGACCAATATACGTCAATTTTGGTAAATATGAGTAAATATACATATATTTAGTAAATACGAGTAATGAGTTTTTAAGTTGTGAAAAACATTTTTGGTTGCCATGGCAAAACGAAAGCCCATTCTTGTCCACCCTTTTAGGGATTTTCAAGTTACATGAAGGTCTACTTACCACCCGAGTTTGAACCAAATCGGAGATAAACACCTCGGGTAGTCTCCTTTGTAAGTGTAAAACCTTGGAAAATCCCAAATATAAATTGATTCAAAATACTTAGAATTGTACGTTTGATTACCTTCTTTGGTCAATCAAAATTAAAATAGCGTTAGATTTATTTCATATCTAAGCAAAATTCTTAATATTTTGACGTAGCCTCTCATTACGAAGTAAAAACCCATTTTTTCGAAGTTTATTCCGTAACAAAATTCTAACCATCGATGTAAGCGTTGTCTACGATATAACAAAGGCCTGTGCTTGAATCACAACAAGGTGGTGGTACATTTTAACGACGCGACTACTTGTGTCTTTGCTTCTGATTCACGAGAGATGGCGGTCTAATCTGGACCTTTCTTTTTCTTAAATTCTGGGAAATAAAATTACGTAGAATAGCTAAAATAGAAAACTCCACCCGGAATGAGTTATAATGCAACAGTTTTCACTTTGCCATCTTCATTTGCTAGTCTGAAAGCAAGTGGCGGCTCGACGTGAAGTAGCTCTTTTTTCAATAGATGTCGCTAGCGTCGAAATCAAAAAGGCGGTACTTACAGGTACCCCTCGCGTTGATTGGATCGTTTGTAAATTGCTCAATAACATAAATTACAGCAATTATAAACAATATTTTTACATAGGATATATAATTTAGGTGAAAGTACACTAAATAGAGTAAGTTGTCTAACTATTACACTCGACAAAGGCTCTCTTACGACATTATCATTTGGATATTTTGAATTTTAGCTTCCTTTGCCATTAACAGATGGCACCACAATCTCGAGTAAAGTCGCGTTTTTCGAAGAATCGGATGGATTCATGACCATCTCTAATATAACAGGGGCCTTATCATAATACAAGTGGCAATGATGGAGCTGCCATTTGCTTTAACTCTTAAAAATTAAAACCTCACCGTTGCCTAGAAACTAGCGGCCCGAATTGTCGAACTAAAATTCCAGAAATTAACTGAAGAAATGTACGGTGCAAGGGCCTTTATAATATCGTAGGCAACGATGTAAGCCCCATATGTCAACTTAAACGGATATAAATCCAAGCGATTATCACTATTCAAAATAAAGCGATTGGATTCGATTCAAAAGCTTTCGGAAACGGTCGGAATCATTTGAGTCTATCGGAGCGAGGATGAGCATTTACCTTCGTCGTTAGGAATCCCGACCTGTCATCAATATTTTCGGCCTGAATACATCGGCCTTGCCGGAGGATGCTGTAGTTCTCCAAATTCCTCTGAAGCTTGAGGCTTTCTGCAGATACACCACGAAAGGGAGAAATGAGAGAAAAAAAATACCGCAACAAGACGGTCATTAAACCTAATGACTACTCTTCCGCCTGCCCCCACCCGTTCGGACACCCGAGAACCCCGAAACTTCTCTCCGGCTTTTATTATTTAGGCTCAACGACTTCCCCTTTCGACCAAATATTTCCTATTTAAGAATGCGTTGGGACAATGGAATAAAGAAGCGCTAGAGCAAAAGGATGAAGATGGGGATGCGGAGGTAGAGTGCGTCTCCTAAGGGGATTAGTGGTTTTATTGCTGCGAGGACGGAGTAAGAGGAAACTCTCATTCCTATTTATACCTATAGAGGGCGGGATAAAACGTTAATTTGTAAGCAGCGACGTTAGCGGCCATTCCGGAGATATATACAATTCGAGACTGAAATTAATCTCGGGAAACTCGCGTTATTTTCCGCTACGGTTTTGAATTGCGGCTTATATTAAAGAGTGTCTCTAGCTTATACATCATTTCGGAGCTTCGGCCAATGTTGGCTGGTGCGCTTCCCTGCACGCCCTGTTTTTGGTTCGTTGCTTATATTTATTCCTGGCAGCCGCGTCCGCCCCGCCCGCAGCCAAAGGTCGCGGCCTGATCTCTCCCGCGCCCAACTGGGAAATATGGCGAGCGTAAATAATGGAAATCCACCCCGAAAACATACGCTGAAAGACCAGAACCACCACTGCTGGTCATTGGTAACAAGATGTCACGGACATTTAAGTACACACAATAATTGTGTGTACTATATTTTAATATTAAATTTAAATTTGAATTTTTTTCAAATATCTTGAACATTAATTTAATAAATCAAAATATTTAATATTGAATTTATAATATTTAGCATTTAATATTAAATATTTAATATTTAATAAAAAAAAATTCCCAATTTTGCGTACGGTTTTAAAACGGTTTCGAAAGATCAAATTGTAAAATTTTGCTATCGAATGTATTTATCGTATTATTAATGCAGTTGACACCGAAAATATTCAATTTTATCTTTCAGAAACTGTTTTTCAGATTTTAGGGCGTGTGGTTTTCCTTTTTTTTAAGGCTGATTTAGCGATTTTGAGACTGATTTGGGTCCAAGTCGATTTCAAGATTTCTAAAATAATTTTTTTCTAGACCGTACGGGATTTTTACGAATATATTTTGGCCGTAAATATGTGCAGATTCAATCTACCGTCTACAAACCAACTACCGCCTAATACAGTGGGGTAGTGAATCCTCGCAGCAAGAAAAGCCAGGTTCGGTGGCACTGGGTGTAAACTCTCTCCCTGCTTGATAAAAGGGTTTCCCCCGAGCTCTTCGGTTTCCCCCTTCCATAAAAACTTGTTGAGGATAATGGTAATAGTAAGTGTGAGAGCTGAGGGATTGCGTCGCATGAAGGACTTGCCATCACAAGTCACTAGTTAACTTTGGCCTGTTTGGTTCCCCGGGTATTGTCTTAGCGCTGGTTTCTTTTCGCCTGTTCTCGGACTAAAAGTGTACTCTTTTTACCCTGAGACGTTTTATTCGCCTGTTCCGCGGATGATAATTACTTCTCTTTTTACTCCTTCTGCAAAGGAGTTGTAAAGGAGTAATTCGGATTTTGTCGTCTGCTAGCCAGAATTTTTCTGCTTAAAAGGCCACAGGCAGCCATTTTGGAAAAACGTTTTAACTCCGACTCAAACTATTCGCCACCACAGAAACGGAGTAAAATGACGTCATAGCGTTACACTTAAGGGTTCGTACAAAATTTCCAGAATTAAATTCCCTGACATTTCCAGGTTTTCCCTGGCCAAATTCCCAAATTTTCCCTGAACATTTTTGTAGAATAAATGAGTTTTTTTAGGTAAAATGTAAAAAAAAAAATGTATTTGTCCGATTTTTGTTTGGGTTCATTTTAAATTTCCCTTACTTTTTTGGAGTTATTTTAAAATTCCCTGACTTTTCGAAACATTTTAAAATTACCTTACTTTACTGGGGTTATTTTAAAATTCCCTGACTTTTCGAAACATTTTAATTCCTTTACTTTTTTTGGGTTTTTTAAAATTCCCTGACTTTTCCCTGACCTTTTGGAAACATTTTAAATTTCCCTTACTTTTTTTGGGTTATTTTAAAATTCCCTGACTTTTCCCTGACCCTCTGAAAACATTTTAAAATTCCCTTACTTTTATGGAGTTATTTTAAAATTCCCGGACTTTTCCCTGACCTTTTGGAAATATTTTAAAATTACCTTACTTTACTGGGGT